>NW_015165845.1:352124-462326 GCF_001447785.1 Gekko japonicus | reverse complement strand
CCGAGCCCCCCCCCCCAATGTCCAGAGCATTTTCTGCCCATACACAGGGAACACTTTTCCTTTTGGGGGGATTTAAATATCCCCCGTATATTTTTTCAACTTTTTAGATTTTTCTGCACACCGGGGGACTGCTCTAAGTGCAGGAAAATATCTCTGCCCCCCAAGTGCCCCCGATGTGCAGATTTAGATATCCGCATGAAGGGGGTAACTTGGCTATTAGATATATAGATGGGGGAAACAATAAAATGCGGTGGGTTGCCAATGAACTCATCTGGATTAAGACTGAGAGAACTAATAATGGCAGTGCCAGACTAAATGGCTAGTGTGGGAGTAAAGTAAGGGTAAAGGTTTCCCTTGCTTGAAAGCTAATCGAATCTGGCTCTAGGGGGAGGTGCTCATCTCTGTTTCCAAGCTGAAGAGCCAGCGCTGTCCAAAGATGTTTCCGTGGTCACGTGGCCGGCATGACCAGACACAGAGGCACACGGAACACTGTTACCTTCCCACCAAAGCAGTACCTATTAATCTACTTGCAATTTTTTGCTTTCGAACTGCTGGGTTGGCAGGTGCTGGGACCAGAGACGGGAGCTCACTCCATCATGCGGCACCCGGGTCTCGAACTGCTGAACTACTGACCTTCCACAGCCTGCAGTTCAGCGTCTTAACCACTTGAGCCACCGCAGTATGAGAGTAGCAACCAACAAATGCTTCTCATGTCCTCCAGCAGCAGAAATTTCACAAGAGAGGGGAAAAAATCTCAGGTTCTGTTAGGGTTGCCAGCTTCAGGTTGGGAAATACCTGGACTTTTTTTTTTGGGGGGGGGTGGATCCTGAAGAGGGGAGGGTTTGGGGAGGGGAGGGTCTTCAATAGGGTATAAATGTCACAGAGTCCACCTTCCAAAGTGACCATTTTTCTTCAGGTGAACCTGGTAATCTTCTCTGTCACCTGGTAATCAGTTGTAATAGCAGGAGACCTCCATACACTAGCTGGGGGTTGGCAACCCTGGGCTTTGTGTATGTTGGTCTTCCTCTCCTTGCATGGGCAGGGCCTCCCATTTTGAACTTTCAGTTCTCCCGGATTTATAAATTGATACTGGGCATGTACTTGAAGGAAGGCCCAAACAGGCTATGTTCAAGCAATGTGTGCTGGAGTGGGGGAAGAGAATAAACAACAAGTGATCTTTGGCAATAGGCTCTGTATTTTTATGGGCCGTTAAGGGTTTTGCAAAGATTAGCTCATTAGAATGATAAAGAATGAGTCAGTGCTCAACTGTATTCCTTATGGTGAACTGGAGTCCTTACGGTGAATCCATTTTATTAATAAGTCCCCTGAAGACCCATTGCTCATTTTCTACCCAAATGGTGTTTTGTGCTCCCCCTGTCCTGGGTAGGGTTGCCAACAGCCTGGAGGGGGAAAAAATGTCCTGTCCCTTTAATAGAGGCTTAATGTGTGAATATGGAAAGGAAGATTTTGATGGCACGGAGGTAAATAACATCACCGGGCAAATAGCATCCTATTAAGCCGCTATTACAGGAACAAAACATTTTTTCTTCCAGGCTGTTGGCACCCCTAAGGAACATTCCAGGGGCAGCCTTGGTGAAGCCAGTGTAACATATTTGCAATATTTATTTGCATGCATAGCTGTTGATGGTGTATAATATTAATATTATTGTTATTAATATAATATGATCTTCTCCCACAGACTGGCCATTAAAAACTCCACCGGATGGGCCCGGCACAGCGGCAACACTCACCGCAGAAGTTGGGCCACAGCCCGCACGTGCGTTCTAACAGCCTCTGCGGACGACTCCAGAAGAAGCAGGTCGTCGGCCTTGGGGGCGGCCGTAATTCCGTGGGCACTCTGTGACATAGCGAGTCGGAAGGATCGGCCTTGATTTAGGTGGCCTTTTCTTTACGGTGCGAGACTCTCTCTAAACGTGGATCATCCCCCCCCCCCCCCATTCTGGTATCTGAGAGCCAGTTTGGTGTAGTGGTTAAGTGTGCGGACTCTAATCTGGGAGAACCGGGTTTGATTCCCCACTCCTCCACTTGCACCTGCGTATGTGGCCTTGGGTCAGTCACAAGCTCTGGCACAGCTGTTCCTGAAAGAGCAGTTTGTGTCAGAGTTCTCTCAGCCCCACCCACCTCACAGGGTGTCTGTTGTGGGGAGGGGAAGGGAAAGGAGTTTGTAAGCCGCTCTGAGACTCCAAGTGAAGGGCGGGGTATAAATCCAATCTCTTCTTCTTCTTCTTCTATCTCTAGCGCTGCTTCTGCTCAGACAGCGGGAATCAAACACCAGGAGAGAGGCTTTTTCCCGCCGCTCCAATCAGAAAACGAGCGTAGGCCGAGCAGTGGGCTTGTGTTTGACGACGTAGGTGGGCTGCGACGTGGCTTCCTGATGGCGCCGGTAGTAAGGAGGAGAGAGTCTTTGGGCCAAAAGAGGAATGTGGGAGCGCAGAATTTGCCAGTTCAGCGTAGTTGGAAACAGCCATGGAGACAAGATCCACGTGCGGACAAGGAGACCCAGGAGGGACAAGGATTCGCCTTTTGGAGAAAACAAAAGATTCAACGTGCTAATAAAAATACTCTGTGTCATTGAAATTAAAAAAATAATATAATATTATTAAGAAACTGTCTTCTGACAATGGCGTGCAAGTTTAAAAGCACAGTTCATGCTTTAAAGTAGAACACAAATAAATAAATTCAAGACATTAGGTGGATTCTTTTCCTGTTTTTGCATTCTCAGATCATACCCACAGGTACATAAAAAGCAAAGTTTCCTCTAGTGCCGTAGAAAAGAGAAAGAGTCCAGTGGCACCTTAAAGACTAATAAAATTTGTGGCAGGGTCGGTGCTTTCATGAGTCACTGAGTGCTCTTTTCTGTTGCTACAGACAGACTAACATGGCTGTCCGTCTTGATCTATTTTCTCTGCTGTTCAAGGATGCTGGTTAGGATTTGCAATTTTATGATTAAGGTGGAGGAGAGTTTGCTCATCGCTTCCAGTAACTGCACCATTTGCTAACATTCTCCTTTTATTACAAACAGGAGGAGTGATCGGTGGCCACCGGTAGATTCGTTGTTTCGTGAGTGATAGGTGAACTTTGGCAGTGCAAAGCCGGTCTAGGAGATCTCCAGATTTAGCCTGGGGTTAAACCGTTTTGGCAATCCCTCCCCGCGTCTCCATCCTGGCAACCCACTCACCAACCTCTAGCAAACGGCAAAGGTTCCTTAAATATACTAATTAAAATAGGATAGTTTCCATACTAAATATCAAACAGTATTTCCAACAACAAAGGCTCAGCTTGAACAACTGAGCTGAGAAAAAGCAGTTAACATGCAAATTCAATAAACTGTGAGAAAAGCCAGTTAAAAGCAAGATTAATGCTGAACCTGGCACCCAACTTTCTTGTGCAGGCTGCTTGCTGAGCTGGTAGAGAAGCTGATCTGATAGGCTGGATTCATGCATGCATGGAAGAGCTGAGATGAATTCCTAGCCAATGAATTTTTTTTTAAAAATGATAGGCATATAAGGGCAGGCAGTGTGCAATTAAGGAGCTGCGGTGGCTCAAGTGGTTAAGACGCTGAACTGCAGGCTGTGAAAGGTCAGTCGTTCAGCAGTTCAAGACCAGAGTTGCCGCATGATGGAGTGAGCTCCCGTCTCTAATTCCAGCTCCTGCCAACCTAGCAGTTCGAAAGCAATTGCAAGTAGATAAATAGGTACCACTTCGGTGGGAAGGTAACAGCGTTCCGTGCGCCTTGGGGTTTAGTCATGCAGGCCACATGACCACAGAAACGTCTTCGGACAGCGCCGGCTCTTCGGCTTTGAAACGGAGATGAGCACCGCAACCCTAGAGTCGGACTCGACTGGCTTTCGAGCAAGGGAACCTTTACCTTTACCTTTTTAGTGTGCAATAAGGTGTTGGATTCTCTGGACTTGGTATTGCCAGGGAACCACGGAGTGCTCAAGGATTTTAACACAGCAGAGCTGGGGCTAGGTGTGGCGACAGACTTACAAAGGTACATGGCGTCAGCAGTCAGTTCTAAAACTAGTTAGCAACTTTTATTAAAGGAAATATTAAAGGAAACGCAGGCTTGAGAGTGCAGGTAAGAGAGATAGATTAGCTACTCTCTGACTCGATGGTGTTAGATGCTGGACGCACGTCCAGCCTCCATGGGGCAAGACGGAGAGATCGTGCACCTCCTTTGTGTGCGTGGGGAGAGAGAAGAAGTGAGAGAGCGGAAGCAGAGGAAATTGCCCCCAAGAGTAGCATTCTACTTCAAAGGAAAGGATCAGATAGCAGGAAGGAGAAAGGATGCTCTACGTGTCCTCACCTCTCTGTCTAAACTCTTTGGTGCCATCTCTCAAGTCTGAGACAGGAGACAGTGCAACGTCCTCCACTTCTAACATAAGGGACATCATCACACACGTACCTCGAGCCAGTGTTGGTCCCCTGGCCATTTAAATTGCCCAATGCCCATCAAGGAAGAAGCAAAACAATTGGATCCGAACAACCCAGTGGGTGGGGTTTCCCAGCTTTGCCTTGGCAAATGCTGGGGAGATTTTGGAGTCTTTGCCATTAAGACAAGGGGAAATTCCTACAGGGTTGCTATGTGGAGGCCATTTTTTTCGGCTGCTTCTCAGTTCCTTGGGGATGGGAAGTTGGGGCTGAGGGCAGGTAACTCCCTGCTCTGGGTGGAAGACCCATCCGTGGCTAAATGGAAGACCTACAATGCCCTGTTTCCCATACAGGAAGGCTGAGGGGCCTCTCATGCATGGGGAATGAATGTCGTAGCTCAGGGGTAGATCACAATCTTTTGGAATCGACCTTGCCTTGCCTGTATCTGACCCTCAGTTGTATCTCCCTACGCCTGGCCTGAGTATCTAGCTGGAAAAGGTCTATCATTCCAATCCATTTTCATGTTCTACTCAAGAGGTCCTGATCACAGATAATGCACTGTCCCCTCCCAAGAGCACAAGGGCCTGAAATATTCTGTTTTCCCCCCAATGTTTTTTATTTTGAACAATATATACAACAGTACATTCATAACATATATTGACGCTATGCAATAATCAACTTTCTCAACCCTTAAGAGCCCTTTTAAAAAATATAACAGATCTTTGTAATAAGAGTTGTTTGGAATCACTTCTTCTTCTGCTAGATAGTTCACCACTGGGAACCAAGTTGCTTGAAAACTTTTTTGGTGAGAGACAATTTTACCATATATAAAGTGCTCCCAAAGTTTGTTTTGCCAACATTGGAGAGTAGGTTGATTTTTGGTCTTCCAATACTGGACTATAGTTATGCGTGCAATAGCTAATAATGTTGCTATTAATGTTCTAGTGACTTTTCTTTCACAGGTATCTGGGATGACATCCAACAAGACCGTTTCAGGTAGAAAAGGTAAGTTGATTCCCGTGATTTGTGGTTAGGAGTGCAGACTCTAATCTGGAAGACTTGGGTTTGATTCTCTGCTCCTCCGCATGCAGCTGCTGGTGTGACTTTGGGTCAGTCACAAGTTCTTTCAGAGTTGTTCTCTCACAAGCAGTTCTTGAAAGAGCTCTCTCAGCCCCACCTACCTCACAGGGTGTCTGTTGTGGGGAGGGGAAGGGAAAGGAGATTGTAAGCCGCTCTGAGGCTCCTTCGGGTAGTGAAGGGCGGGTATAAATCCAATCTGTTCTTCTCTAATCTCATGCCTTTGACGTGCTGAAGGAAAATCATAAGTCACAGCACAGGATATCAGCTCCTAATGTGCTTGTCAAATAGCCTGTCCAGCCGAAATGTGCAGTGCCTCTGACTTTGTACACTCTTTGAAGCACCAGGAAGCAACATTACAGCGCATAGGTAGCTATGATTAAAAAGAAATTTGTAACGCCATCACTCATCTTTATATGCAGAGTTATTGTACGGGTTTTTATGGCTAATGGCTTTTCCATTAATAGTCTGCTCCCATTTTTTATTCTGTATGTTTTCAGCATAAAATCAATGGCTGCAATTACGTCTGTAGTGAGCAGCTTATTTAGCTCACGCTAATCGGTCATTCCTGGTGGAAAGGTATGTCATGTTTGATGGCCGTCAGAGGGCATCAAATGTGGTTAATGTATTATTACTTGTATGCTGCCTTATCGACACAGGAAATTAGATGACAGGCAGAAGGATTCTAGGTCTTTTACCAGTTGGTTTTCCACATGTGGGTTATTGTTATTATTGTTGTCTACTCAGACTGGCAGCGGCTCTCCATGGTCTCAGGCAGAGGCCTTTCGTATCACCTACTCCCTGGGCCTTTCAAACTGGAAAGGTCAGGGATTGAACCTGGGACCTTCTGCATGCCAAGCAGATGCTGTGCCACTGAGCCACGGCCCATCCCTCCCTTCTGGAATTTGTCACTGAATTTCTAAATTTCTAAACTAAATTTCTGAATGGCTAAAAAACAAGAAATTCACCCCAGACCCAAATCTAAGTGGTGGTAGACCTCTGTGTGGGCAATACTGCTTTACACTGTAGGTGGGCCTCACTTCACTGAATACTAGAATTATTTATGAATGGTCACAGTCAGATATTTGACTGGTAGATGGTGTTCTGCAATTAAAGATCTAGCCAAATTATTGAGAATTGCAGATGTATCTTTGCAGAATTCTCTCTCTTTTTTAAAATAAATTTTATTTTCCATTTTCCATATATACATAACATCAAATCCAAATGTATCCTATTGTCCGACATTTTGGGATTACATTAAACGTTTTCTTCAATCCATTTATTGACTTTTTGCCATTTTTGTTTAAAACTATTATCTGTTTTCCCCGCCAAACACATATTTAGCTTATCCATTTCTATTATTTCAACAAGTTTCATAATCAACTCTTCCTTGCTTGGTATTCTATCTGTTTTATCTTTACAGGATTCTCATTCCAAGCAACACTGTCTTCTGGAGCTGAGCTGGTGTTATATGCTCAATGCTCAGAATGTCCAGGTGTTTCTTGAGGCCTCTAGGCACGGCTCCAAAGGCTCCAGTGATAGTCTAATTCTGTTCAAAGATCATGGTATTTTGTGATCTCCTCCTGTTCTTTCTTTTCTATTCTGCTGTCTCCTGGAATTGCAGTATCAATTATCCAAACCCTCTTTCTCATTTTTTTCTACAATTGTGATATCAGGATGTAATGATTCCTTGTTTTACTGTGTGTGTGTTCCTTTAAATGTTTGGTTGGATTGCAGTGTTAGTAGAGTGATTGAGAGAGATAAGTGCGTTGTGATTGGTGGAGGACGGAGAGTGTGGGAGGAATTGTTTGGAGTGAATCAGTGTGTGTCTTGAAGTCAGTTTGAGTGAATCTGAGTTATGGAGAGGTCGGATTTAGAGTGAGTCAGTCAGCGAGTGAGCTGACAGTCTATGCGGAAACTTAAAGAGTTCAGTATATATGGCTTTAAGAGTTTAAATGTGAAGGAGATATGAGAAGGGTCTGTGAGACTCTAAAGTAAAGAAAGAGAACCAATAGTACAAAGAGCTAAGCGAGTGTGGCTGCCTATGTGAGAGATTCCTGTCAGAGTGGGATCTTAATGTCAAAAGACTGTGGGTGATACCTTGCCAGTTTATTTACCAGTTCCTTTCCCCAAATACAGTTACAGTTAACCAGCCACTTATTTTTGTTCCTTAATCAATAAATCATATTTTGTTTAAGTTTAACCCAGAATTCAGTTCAATCCTTCCTCAGGGCCACTTAGACCTCTGAAAAGCCTAGACCCTAAGTCACATCACCAGCAGCAGAAACAGAGAGATTTGGAATTTCTTTAAATTCCTGGTGGCAGCAGAAACTACCCAGTTTATAAACACAGAGTATAATTTTAAAGTGAAAACAGTCCCTCCAAATAAGCAGTGCGCCACACAGGGGTATTATGCTCCAGGCATTTATCTGTTTGTAATTGGAAGTCACAAAGAATCTTTGTTCGTCATTCTCCATGATCTTGTCTGGTTTGTACTCCCATGAATTTCTGGCTGATGGTAAGCCATACCTCTTGCAAAGATTCCAGTGCAACATAGCTGCACCTCTGTCATGACATTCTTTATAGTCAGTTTGAGCAATTCTTCTGCAGGCACTGACCATGTGGTCGACTGTTTCATTCTTGGTCTTGCAAAGGATGCTGTTATAATTGGGCTTCTGAATTTTGGCTTTCATACTATTTGTTTCAAGTGCCTACTCTTGTGCAGCTAGAATGAGTCCTTCCATTTCTTCCTCCAAGTACCATTTTGGAGCCACTTCCAGGTATTTTCACTATCAACTGGGTTCGGTATTGCCCATGCAAATGCTTTTCCTTCCGGTTGTCAAAGTGAGTTTTGATTTCAATCTTTTTCTGTCTGCCTTGTACACTTCAATTAGAAGCTTCTCTTTACTTTTCTTAGTGTACTCATTCAGTGCTCATTTTCTCTCCTTCAGCTGCTTGCTTAACGTTCAGGACATCTCTTCCACCTAATCTTCTTGGTAATTCGAGACCATGGACATCACACCTCTTCCACCTAATCTTGGTAATTCGAGACCATGGACATCACTTCTAGGGTGTAGTGAGTGATACATTGTCAGTCACCACTTCTGTGACAGGACTTTCCTTTTTGTTTCCTTTGCCTTTTGGCTACTCATAAGAGTAGCCATGCCGAATCAGATCTTGTAGGCCAACTAGTCCAACCCACTACCTAAAGCTAGGGCATCCTCCCAAGACAGATATACAGTCTCTGCTTGAGAGACTGGATAATGGGTTCCACTATGAAATTGTTCCCAATGTGTTCAGCCAGGTTCTACCCTTCTAGAATGGAAGTCCCCTAGATCTACTCGTTCCTTCTGGAGCAGCAGAGGACAAATCTTCACCCTCTTCCGTGTAACAAACCATTCAGGTATTTGAGGAACACAGTTCTGTCCCTCTACGCCAGCTTTCTTTTCTCTCAGCTAAACATACCCAGTTCGTTCAACCTATTCACATAGGACTTCTTTTCCAAACGCTTTGTGGCAAAATGAGGGCTTTCACTAAACTAACAGTGAAGAAGAAATAGGAAAAAATCCAGCAAACAGCAGTTAAGACGACGGAGGAGGTTAGAACTGAAAGGGGATTGGTTACTGCTTGGCTTGGCTGTGATTGGCCAGGTTGGTAGCCATTGTGCCTGATTGGTGACAGTTTGAAAATTCTGGAGAGAGTCTGTTAAATTCAGTTAAGGGCTGTTGGGCAAACACAGAGTTGGAGGGAAGACAGTAAAGGAAACACTGTTAAGAAAATAGGAATTAGAAGGTGTTAGTGGCCAAGGGAAATGTGGGTCATAGATTCACATGTAATGGAACTAGAAAGATCACTGTATCTAAATGGGGACAGTACTTAGAGTTAGAGTTGCACATTTTTCTCATATTACTTTTCTTGGTTTAATATACTAATTGTTGAAATTTGTCACAATGATTTAATCCTTCGTGAAATTAATTGTTTTAATCAATCCTGACATCCAGTACTCGACTACATTAATTACTGCACAATATTAATATCTCCGAAGGTAATACTTGAGGGTACTATGGGATCAAGGAACAGAAGTATCAAGTGGTGGTAACAGTAACTTATATACCTCCAAACCATCTTTGTTGCTTTCCTCTGCACCAATCTGCATCTTTCTTAAAATGCAGCCCTCTCACCCCAAATTGGACACAATATCCTGCATCATATCTGTCTGTCCATCTTCTCCATCCATCCACTCCCCCAGTCAATCTTTGCCATCTCTCACTAAAATTTTTCGGCTGGGAGAGGAAAGTCCTTATTTAAGGTGCTGGGGAGATGTTGGCAGATGAGACATTTGGCCACTCTGCTTTGACTAGAGAGCTGAACAAGATGGCCCTGTGCTCTGGTTCAGTGGTAGAGCTTCTGCTTGGCATGCAGAAGATCCCCGGTTCAATCCCCGGCATCTCCAGGAAGTAGATGATGCGAAAGACCTCTGCCTGACACTCTGAGGAGTGACGGCCAGTCTGAGTAGCTAGTAGTGTCCTCGATGGACCAATAATCTGATTCAGGATAAGGCAGATTCACATATTCAAGTGTGGCATACCATGTCCCAGAACCCCAGGAAAGCCATCTGGACAGCCACTGGTCCAACTGGAAAAGATCTGTACTCCCCCAAGAAGTGAAATGGTTCAAATAGGAAATCATACTCAAACTGGAAGTGGCACAGAAGCGTCTGGTAGAGGGTCTGTATAAAGGAGACAGTGGAGAGCTGAATGGATGGCTGAACACAGGGCAAAGGAGGGCAAAGGAGCCAGTAAATTCTTGTCCCCTGTCCCAAGGTGGACCATCTCAAGACAGCAGAAGCATGGGGTAGAGCAGTGGTAGGACACCTGGAGGTAGCCTTGGATGGGAGACCACCAAGGAATACCAGGGTCGCTTTGCAGAGGCAGGCAATGGGAAACCACCTCTGAGCATCTCTTGCCTTGAGGTGGCTATAACGTCGGCTATAACTTGACAGTGCTTTCCAGCGCACGTGCAAAATAAATTATGCAAATTAACAAAAGCTGAGCAAATGTGTGTCATTTATGCAAGCAGCAGAATACAGTGGGGTTTTTTTTGCATGGAATTTGGTTTATCTGGGTGCTTAAAAGTGTGGAGTAGACTCAGCCCTGAGCATGATTCAGGGCTTTTTCGCACACGCCGAAATTTCTACACAGAAAAGGCTGTCAACATACAAAATGGTACACAATCCAATAGCGTTCCTCCAACCTTTTGTGAACCAGTTTTCCTGCACTCCTGTCCATTCCTGCAGCCCCCTCCATGCAGAGGAACAGATTAGTCCAATTCCTATAGATATTCAATTCCAGCACTTGCCTCATGGGAAGAAGTAAACAACAGAGACACATCTCAATTGGAACAGTGAAGACCAGCAAGATCCAAATTAACGGGAGCTGTTCCCACATCAAGTACATTAAATTGGAGAAGAGATGAATTTCTATAGCAACCACACATGGTGGCTCATATGTTGACGCTCCAGTTTCCCATCCTTGTGGCTTTGATCCTGAATTATTTATGTATATATTAACTTCTCCAGTCTATTTATTTCGCAGGTTTTGCTGTCTGTTTGTTTGAGAAAAACATTTTTTTTTTTTTTGGCTAGCATTTTGAAGGCAAGACACACATCCAGAGAATGGGCTTGAAGACACGTGATGTTGTTATGAGATTTCATAACAGAAAGGCGGAGAGAGACAATGTTTGAATCCTGTATGAAAAACTGTCTTGTTGGAAGTTAAAATCAGAGAGTCGAAGCGACTACATCTTTTAAATTTGGGTTCAGGTTTAGCTGCATCCAAAGTTCATCCAGTATGGCTCCAGGGCAAGCCACTAAGGTTTGGTAACAGGTTTGGGATGCTTTTGGAACTGGTTCCAGCTTGCTTGGTGGAGGGGGATGTGATTTGTATGATTTTTCTGATTGGCAAAGCAAGACGGAGCAAGTTGCTGTTCACATTTCTGCACAAAACATCTGGATAGAATGCTGGATGAGCATTCCAGTCTGGCTCCGGGACAGGACTGGGGGCTGAAACAGCACAATTGGCCTTCGCTGATGATCTTTCGCCACAGTTGGACAAAGGCAATCCCTTGCTGCAGATATCGCTGGGTCTTTCAACAGCACTTGATACATTCATCCACAATATTTTGGTGGAGCAACTACAACCAGTGTTTGCGATAAAAGGGACAGTTCTCTGCTAGTGTTCTTTTCTCATTGGCAGAGAGAGAGTGGCACTAGGAGAGATCGTGTCAGCTAGCTGGACCCTATGGTTGCCAGACCTCCCTGGTGAAGATGGGGGTCCGCCGCCAGGCCCTGCCCCACAGCTGCCAATCAGCCGTCCAGCCGGGGGACTTAAATAGAGAAAGGCCCAGGCCTCGTTGTTGGCATTGCACAGGAAGTTATGTCATCACACCAGCAACATCCAGGAGACACTCTGGTATCTGGGCAAAAACTCTATGGTAGAAGCCGGTTTCAGAGTTTTTTGCCTGAATACCAGAGGGTCACCTGGATGTTGCTGGTGTGATGACATCACTTCCTGTGTGATGCCGGCAATGAGGGCTGGGCCCTTCTCTTTCTCCAGGTAATTTTCCCCATCCCCTGCTGGTTGCCAGGAGGGACCTGGTAACCCTATTGGGCTCCGGTGTGGGGTGCCCCAAGGGTCCATGTTATCCCAACTGTTCTTTAACCTGTATGTTGAGAGCATTAGCTGAGATCATCATCAGCTTTGGATCATCAGGACCGTTGGGGAGGGTTGTCACGAATATGCTGATGACACCCAGTTATGGAGGTCGTGGGCCAGGTTCTTGAGGCCATGGCCATGTGGCTGAAGGTGAACAAACTGAAGCTTAACCCAGACAAGATGGAGCTGATGCTGGTTTGGCTGGCAGATGGTTTGACTGGTGTTGATTTGGGTGGAGTTCAGCTTTGGTTGATCAGGATAAGAGCTTAGAGGTCTCCTGGACCCAGCCCAGTTGACGGATAAACAGGCCAGCCCTATTGCTAGGAGTGACACCTTTCAATTACATCTAGCCGCTTATCCCCCCCCCCCCCCCCCTTGAATGTCCGGCCGACTTCTTGGAAAGAAATTTTATCTTATCGTGAGACCAAAATTGTCTGCATTCTCTTAAACCATTGAGAAATCAAGGGCAGCAGTGCTGATAGTCATGGTTCTTCCAATGGAAATTACTACGTAACCACATTTATACCAGAATCCTGTACACAGCTTGTCCACTCTAATCCTTCTGAAATCAATGGGCTCGGACTGGAGTAACTCTGCACAGGATTGTACTGCTGGGTACTGCTGATGTTAAGAAACACGGCGTATTGTCCAGCCAAATTTAAGCACTTTTAAAATCCCACTGCTAGTCAGGGTTTATTGCCTCTGAACATGGAGGCTCCATTTAAATATCACTGACTGAACTATATCTTGGCCCACAGATGGTCCCGTGTGTGCTCAGATAAAAAGGCAATGTGAGTCATGGAGCACTTGTAAGGGAAGATCAGCCGGAGGGGAGCTGAATATTATTATAATGTGTATCAGGTTCTCTGAATTCCCAGCTTTTTTTAAAAGTAAGTCTTTATCCCCTTTTGTAACAGGGGTGTGCCTTTGCCTTTATATCTACACAACAAAAGGGGCTGAAGACTGAAATCTGAATTCAGGGCACTTGATACATGGATTGTTATGATGACATGATGATATTCAATGGCCGGTATAAATAAAAATAAATAAATAAATAAAAAGCCCAGCACCCTCCCATGTTGTTGTTTTTTTTTAAAAAAATATATGTTTATTGGGTTTTTATACTTATAGACATACATACACACAAATTACATACAAACATACCTTTTTCTTGATACATCACATTGACAACAAAAAATGGAGTAAATTTATAAAGAGAATACACTTACATCCTCCAATACTACATTTAGTCATATCATTTAGTATCACTCTTAATTCTCACTACTTTATGCAAACTATCCTACCAACTTTCCATTGCTCCATTCTCGTATCTAAGCACCAAAACACCTTTTTGTACATTCATCTGCTGTTTTTGTCTTACTCACTTCTGCTCTTAATTCTTTAAAACCTCTGATCATAGATACCTATAAAAGATTCTTATCTGTCAGCCATCACATCCATTAGTCTTAGACAGTTACTAATGTCACCAATAAGTTCCCATTTTAAGACATTATATTCAAGCACCCTCCCATGTTGAAGGGAAGAAATGACTGCCGTGGGGCCAGGGTTTGGGAAAATGGCTGCCGCATGGGCAGGAAAATCTGATCTTTCTCACCCGCAAGGCAGCCATTCAGGCTTTAATGTGATGTTTCCCAAATCTTGGCAGCAAAGCAAGGTTGGGAGAGATCGGAGAAACCCCAGGAGGCACACAAATGCACCGTAAGACTGTGGGAAAGCCCCGCTTTCCAAGAGCATTGACCCTGGGACAGATAACCCATGTGGGAACAGCCCAGATAGGGTTGTAAACTTTGGGTTGGGGAATGCCTGGAGATTCTGGGGGTGGAGCTTAGGGGGTGCATTTCGAGGAGGGAAGGGACCTCCGTGGGGCATAACGCCATGGCGTCCACCCTCCTAAGTAGCCATTTTCTCCAATGGAACTGATTGCCCTAATCTGGAGATCAGGTGTAATTCCAGGAGATCTCCAGGTCCCACCTGGAGGCTGGCAACCCAAAGCCCAGGTGTTTTTACTACCAACATGCCATGAAAACTTCAGCGTCCTAATTCTGTACATTAAACCACTATTAAAAGTACAGGGCAACCCTATGCCAGCTGGCAAAAGGCCTTGTCAATCAACAAGGATAGCTTATTGCAGGACAGAATCGGGGAGAAGCATCCGATAGATTCATAGAGAATCACAGAGCTGGAAGGGGCCAGGCAGGCCATCTAGTCCAACCCCCTGCCCAATGCTAGATCAGCCTAGAGCATCCCTGAAAAGTGTTTGTCCAGCCGCTGCTTAAAGACCGCCAGTGAGCGGGAGCTCACAACCTCCCTAGGCAGCTGATTCCACTGTTGAACAACTCTTCCTGTAAAAAAGCTTTTCCTAAGATCCAGCTGGTACCTTCCTGTCCTTAATTTAAATCCATTATTGCGAGTCCTCTCCTCTGCTGCCAACAGAAACAGCTCCCCACCCTCCTCTAAGTGACAGCCCTTCAAAGACTTAAAGAGAGCAATCGTGTCCCCCCTCAACCTCCTCTTCTCCAGACTCCCAAGTCGTAGGACTTGGTCTCCAGGCCCCCAATCATCGTCATCGCTCTCTTCTGCACCCGCTGCATTCTGTCCACATCCTTTTTGAAGTGAGGCCTCCAAAACTGCACACAATGCTCCAGGTGCGGCCTGACCAATGCAGTGTACAGCGGGACTATGACATCTTGCGAGTTGGATGTTATGCCTCTGTTGATAAACCTGAAGATCGCATTAGCCTTTTTTGTCGCTGCATCACACTGACATTAATGTCATGGCAGAAGGACAGAGTGGGGGGTGGGGGGGCACCATGTTTCCATGATGATTCCATGATGATTCCACCCTTCATCCAAGCTGCTCAGAGTGCCATGTGTGATTTTTCCTTCCCAAGTTACTTTGCTCCAACACTCGAACCGCTATACTACACTTTCTCATTTCCCTCCTAATGTCTCCTTTGGCCTGACTTTAAAGAATCAGTATGATGGCTCCTCAAGCTGTAAGGATTTGGTGTTGTTTTTTTTTAAGTTGTGGCGATTTTTGGTAAACAAATGTCCAGAATAAAATGGCAAAAATCAACGGTGCCACAAACCACTGTATGTATATGCATGGCAAACATGTCTATGTTTTTCTTTCCCACAAGGGGGAGCCAAGTTCATGTTTAAAAAGTTTAGGACTGTGCGTGGCTGCCTGCACGCTCGCCTTGTTTCTGGGCACCGTGAATCCATCTCTGGTCAGCCCCGCTATCTTCTGGTCGTCATTTGTTCTCCTTCATCTGTGTGAGCAATGGTTAGAGTTCACGGTGCTCATGGGCAGGGGATGTGGAACAGTCCTCCACAAAGTAGTAGTCATTTTCAGACGTTAAGTCATAAGAACATAAGAGATGCCAATGTTGGATCAGGCCAAAGGCCCATCCAGTCCAACACTCTGTATCACACAGTGGCCAGAAATACCAGTGCCATCAGGAGGTCCACCAGTGGGGCCAGGACATTAGAAGCCCTCCCACTGTTGACCCCCCCAAGCACCAAGATGACAGAGCATCACTTGCCCCAGAGTCCCTATCTATACCTTGTGGCTAATAGCCACTGATGGACCTCTGCAAGATCAAATGCCTTCCATATTCTTTTGCTGGCAGGGTGATGACAGGTAGGATGTTCAACAGGTGCTACCTGTCCTCCCCTGCAGGAGCAACTATGGTTTGCTGCATACTTTCTTTTGGGTGTGTGTGTGTGCGTGCACGCGCTTGCATGCCTAGAAGTCATGGTGACTTCTGACAACCCCTAGTGGGGCTTGGATGTTTCAGAGAGGTGGCTTGATATTGCCTGCCTCTGTGTTGCGGCCCTGGTATTCCTTGGAGGCCTCCCTTCCAAGTACTTGCCAGGGTCGGCCCTGCTCAGCTTCCAAGATCTGATGAGATCGGGCTTGCCTGGGCTATCCAGCTAGGTTTGCTTTTTGACTAGGGACTGGTGATCTTGGCTCTGCAAAGTTAACGGAAGGTTCAAAAATTGTCTTGGAAACGTTAAAGTGCATGGGGTGTCGATCTTTGAAACAGCAAGAGTAGGGGGGAACTTCCAATGCTGAATTTCTGCTTGCCATGCAGAAGGGGCCGTGGCTCAGTGCCGGAGCCTCTGCTGTGCGTACAGCGGATCCCAGGCTCAATTGGCCTCCCTACCTAAACGGTCCAGGTTGTAGGAGAGGCAGGAGGCCTTTCTCTGGAGAGATGCAGCCAGTCAGAGGAGAGAAAACGGACCTGGGAAGACCAATGGTCTGACTCAGAACAAGGCAGCTGCGCTTCAGGCGCTCGGAGGCACGGGAACACGGGGGGGGGGAATCATGATCAGGGTTGCCACCCTCCAGGTGGCACCTGGATATCTCCCACTATGACTAGGGTTGCCAGGTACGAACATTATGCTGGTGTCAGGATCCACAGCAAACCAACGAAGTACACGCTTCCAGGAAGGTTTTACGTTTATTGAAAAGCCATAGATGCAGTAACATGAACACTGTTAGGAATGGCGGGCGATCTATGTGCATAATAGGTTATAGGGCATTCGTATACCCCCCCCCCCCCACGTAGTACCCAATTACAGGGGTTCCCGCGCACGGGCATTAGGCTGAGAACTAATGGCTGCAAAAGCAAAACGGGTAAAGCTTCCCATGACTCATTCTGTGCAGAGACACAGCAACTCCTCCAGTGGCCTTGAGAGATATGTGTTGCAGCGAAGAGGCAATTAAGCGCAAGGGAAAGAATGTACATGGAAGGGAAACATACACCACGCTCATGGCAGCTTAGCTGACAGCTGGCAGGGAGATTTGGGGAGTGGTCCCAGAGTGGGTGGCGCTGTCCCTGACATGATGATGTCACACAAAAGTGATGTCATCGGGTCGATGACATTGGGGCAACGCTCTGCTTTTGGGGCAAACTCTGTGGTTAAAATCGGGCTCGAACCATAGAGTCCTGCCCAAAAAGCAGAGTGTCACTGACGCGATGGTGTCACTTCCACGTGACGTCATTGTGTCGGGGACATCACCATGCGATGATGCTGTTCAGGGGCGGTGCTTCCCCAGCTGGGTGGTGGCAGGCGGAAACCCCCAAAATCGGGGCATCCTCCGCTCAAACTGGGAGTCTGGGAACCCTAACTATGCCAGTTGATCAGTTTCCCTGGAGAAAATGGCTGCTTTGGAGGGATGGACTTTGTGGCACTGGACTTCGTTGAGGTCCCTCCCCTTCCTAAACCCCACCCTCCTCAGGCTCCACCCCCAAATTCTCCAGGAACCGTATTTCCCAACCCAGAGCTGGCAACACTAACATAATAATTAATAATAATAATAATAATAATAATAATAATACTACTTTCCATTTATTAATCGCTTTCCCCAGTGGGCTCAAAGCGATGTACAGTTACTCCATATATAGACAAGGGACTAACAATGTTCGTAGGGGATAGGGAAGACAACATATATTGACTTTTTAATTGCACGCGCCGTCACTGCCTGGTGTAGACGTCTTCTGGCTGGCTCCGTCATTTTCCCGCATGGCTGCTTGCTGGCCAGGCCTCAGGACCCGTATGTCAATCGCCACACTGCCACCGCCTGGCCGGAACATCCATTGCAGGTGTTCTTTTCGTAGCCGGGAAGTTGTTTCGCCTTTACAAGCCTTGACCAGGAACGTCCGACCGTCAGCTAATGCCCTCCCACAAGGGAGGTTGGCGTGCCCACCCTTTCTAAGGAGTGGTTCCCATTTTATCTACTCGCCGAAGCTTTCGAATCGCTGGGTGGACGATGAGCTGGGGACAACAGGCTGGCTGCTCACACCAGCGCGGGGCTTGAACTAACACAGTTTAGATGTTAATACAGTGGGATATACCCACTGTGCCACCGCTCCCCTAGCATAGCAAGCGATGAAAAACTACCACCGATACCCACCGATATTGCTTATTGGACGACGCCAGTATTTCAGCATCGCTCCATGCTACCTGTGTTGTCAGAAGGCATTCTGTACTTCCCTGGGGCTCAGCAACGATGGGGAAGATCTACAGAAGTAGAACAGCCATCTTGCATGGCTCCTCGTCTGCCATCACATATCTTTGCACTGAGGAACGCTTGGTAAGCGACTGAGACAGTACGGAGCCTCACCGAGGTCCCCATCCTCCCCAGGCTCCATCCCCGAATCTTGAGAAGTTTCCCAACCTGGATCGGGCAACCCTACCCCTCATTCCCCGCCAGTGACCGGGGGGGGGGGGGCTGGAAATTGTAGGCTGGTTCCTAACACTGCCTACACTTGCTCCACAGGAGGAGAGGAAAATGCTCCATTATGTATTGGGATTGAATCATTCCTGATTGAATCACCCAGAGACTGGATGAGCTTGGAGCACAAGAACAATGGCCTGCCAGGATTCTGAAAGTAACCAGTCTGGTAGTAATGTTATGTAAATAGCCTATCACTGGGAGTGAGGTATGTTTGGGTGTGGCAATTGCATGCTATTTAAACAGGGCCATGGCCCTGAAATTTAGTCTTGTACTTGCTGACATCACAAATAAAGTAGAGCTGATCACTAGACTTGAGCCCGCTCATCCATGGAACCCACTATTTAACATGCTCCCTTTAAGCTGTGGAGTCTTACGAGCAAAAATGCTACTTTGTGAGCTACTGCCATTAAAGTTGTGAGTGAGCAATTTGGCTACTGTATCAATCAGTTTGCTCTGGTGTTCGCCTGATTGCTCTGAGTTATTATCAATATGGGGGAATATGAGATATTATAAAATAGCAATAGGCAATAAGGGAACAAACACCTTTATATACAGGGGTCCCACTTCTTCCAGGAACACCAGAAATAGGCATGGAGGCTGGTTTCAATATAAATTGATTCCTTTACTTAATACTCTCAAGTGTTCACACACACAATATAGAACTAAGGAAGCAGAGGTGATTGATAACTTATAGAGGGGTGATACAACCTGTCCAGATGTGCAGAGGTCCGTGAAGAAGGATTGTGGCCTAAAACCCAGATGGTTCCAGGGGTGGCCTGCCTGGTGGCATCACGGCAGAAAACGCACGGTCTGAGGCCATGTGCACGCTGGGATATACCCATTGGAAGACAATGCAGACCAATGGGCGGTCCTGGGGGCTGGTCTCAGGTGAGAACAATAGATTTCTTGGACCAATGATGAGTCCCAGGCAATGTTCCCTCTAAGCTGTGGAGTCTTGTGAGCAAAAATTCTACTTGGTGAGCTACTGGCATTAAAGTTGTGAGCAAGCGATTTGGCTGCTGCGTAAATTAGTTTGATCTAGAGCCATTCTTCCTGAGCTAAGACAAAAATGTGTGAGCCAGAGGCTAAAATACTGTGAGCTAGCTCACACTAACTCAGCTTAGAGGGAACACTGGTCCCAGGAGTGTGTGGCATTAGGATGGGCAAGGCCTAGATGTGACCAATGAGCTTCCAGAGAGGCAGGGTCTGGATTTAACAATAGAAGCCAGGTGTTGGGTAGGTAGCTGAATGGATTATTTGACCACTAATGGTCCTGGCCAGGGTAAACAAAAGGTGGGAGACAGTCCCTGATTAGCGACAGGAAGGATTGCTAAACATTTGAATGATTGATTGGTTTATCCTGGTATCTTGAGGGACAGAGCAGAAAAGACAAGTATTCAGACAAAGAATTACTGGAGACAGAGTTATTTGCCAAGCGGCTTTTGAATAGACTTTAGAAATGCAGATACTTTACCTGCTAGAACTCATTGTCATTCCATAAGCATAATCTCTGCTGGGTGGAGGGGGAAGACTGGAGGCTTGCTCTGAGGTTGCCTGTCACCTGAAAATGGGGACCTCTTTTTCAGAGCTGAGGCTAGCTCTGTGTTTCAGAACCAGGAGTGCCTTCCTTGACCTGAGTTTTGTGGGTCTCTGGGTCAGGTTAGAGGTAGAGTGTCCTTGCTATTACCCAAAGAGTAAAAAGGCAGCACCTCTGGCAACACTGGAGCCACCCTTCCTGAGCTAAGACAAAAATCTGTGAGCCGGAGGCTAAAAAACTGCGAGCTAGCTCACACTAACTCAGCTTAGAGGGAACACTGGAGAAGAGAACAATGTCCCCATGGAGGAGAAAGGCGGGGGTATCAGGACAGCAAATAAACAAACAGTAGCGTCTTTTGAGGTTTGATCGGCTACAGCTGAGCAGATTACAAACAGCGCTCATCTCATTCATAAATCCCGCGAGGGCTTCCGGGCCACCGTTGTTGTGCATGGCCCACGCTGAGCGATGCTTTAAGCACCTCTTTCAGAAGGAGTTAGGAACCGTCTAATGGCTCATTTCCTTGCCAAGAGCGCTCGTTTTTATGTTTTCCCTTTCAAGTGTCTCGAGAGCATAGTTTAAACAATGCCATATTAATCTCAGCAAGAGCCTCCACTTCATAGGCGAGGGAGCCAGGAAATTACGTATCAAAGAAAAGCAGCCAAGAGAGTTATTAAGGAACTACCCAGGGCAGGTATTCTGGGGTTCAAGCGCTGGGCAGAATTCCTCCACGAATTTATCTTATCCCCTTTTAAAGCTGTTTATTCCTGTGGCCATCACTACATCCTCTGGCAGCGAATTCCGCATTTTAATCAGTCTCTGTGTAAAGTAGTGTTTCCTTTTGTCCGTCATGAACCTACTGCCCGTCAGCTTCATTGGATGCCCTTGAGTTCTAGTATTTTGGCAGAGGGAGAACAAGTTCTCTTTGTCAACTCTCCCCATCCCGTACATATCATGCCCCCTCTTAGTCTTCTCTTTTCTAAACTGAAAACTCCCAGAGTCTTCAGTCTTTCCTCACCGGGAAGGTGCTCCAACCCCCTAATCATCCGGGTTCCCCTCCTCTGTACTTTTCCCAGCTCTGCAATGTCCTTTTGGAGATATGGTGACCAGTACTGTACTCAGTATTCCAAATGATCTATACAGGGACATTACAGCATCGGCCATTTTATTCTCAATTCCATTCCTAATAATCCCACAGAGTTTGCCTTTTTCACCGCTGCAGCACCCTGGGTTGACACTTTAAAAAAAACCACCAAAACAATTATTACTTTTTCAAAAGACATGAACAATAAAGCTTGAGGGTTGACACTTTTAATCGAGCTATCCACTACGACCGCAAGATCTTTTCCCCTCTCAGTCTCTGCAAGTTCAGACCCCATTAGCCTATACTTGAAGTTGGGATTTTTTGTCCCAGTGTGCATCACTTTACACTTGCCAACATTGCAGACTGTTAACTTTTTAGAAAACCTCACAACCAGTGTGCGTGAGGCTGCTTGAAAGGATTTTGAACCACCTGTGACATTGATGCTCTGCAACCACTATGATGAGACTACATCCATGCATTGGGGAGTAGCGTGCACTCAACCAGGGAATCATCTGATGCGTCCACTGTAGCCGCTTGCTCCTTTTTCAAATGGAAAATGAAGAGCAGATTGCGTCCTCTGTGTGCAGTATATATACGTAATGGGGGGCCCATGGTGGCTTTCCGCACCCCTGTTCCCCTATAGTTCCCTCCCCACATTATTTCCTCTTTCCCCCACCCCCTTGCAATCCCCATGCTCTCTCCCCTTTCCCTGCCTCATCCTCTCCTTCTCAGCCATTCATCAACCAACCTTTTATCTGCCTCCCATCTTCAGCTATATTTATTATTTCTTTTCTTAATTTATCCCCCATCTTTCTCCACGGCGGGGACCAAAGCAGCTCAGATTATTCTCCATCCCTCCTTTTCCCCCAAACAAAACCCCCTGTGAGCTAGGTTAGCCTGAAAGTATTTGATTGGTCCATAAGCGCCCACAGGGCTCTTTTTGTAGAAAAAGCCCAGCAGGAACTCATTAGCATAATAGGCCACACCCAACAGCAGGAACTCATTAGCCTATTAGGCCACACCCCTGACAGCACAGCTCAATAGCATATTAGGCCACACCCCCATGTTACCAGAAGTGTGGTCATCCAGCCACACTCACCTTTTGCTTCTTGTTCTGTTTACTTTGTTTATTGTCAAAACCCAGGGCTTTTTTTGTAGCAGGAACTCCTTTGCATGTTAGGCCACACACCCCTAATGTAGCCAATCCTAATGAGTTCCTACTGTTGGGTGTGGCCTATTATGCTAATGAGTTCCTGCTGGGCGTGGCCAACTCGGGAGCCAGCCGGAACTCCGTTCCTGTGCGTTCCTGCCCAAAAATAGCCCTGAGCACCCAGTGAGCTTCCACAACTAGATAAGGAATCGAACCTGGATCTTCCAGACCCTCCTCTGAAGCCTGAACACCTATACTACACTGGCTTTCATAGGCAGCTGCTGTTAAACAGTAGCAAGCAGCCAGGCCTGGTTGAGTCATGCAAGTCTGGTGGTATCAAGTAACCCAGTGGTTGCTGCCATGCCTAGGGTTGCCAACCTCCAGGTAGGGCCTGAAGATCTACCTGAATTACAACTGAACTCTGGATGACAGTGATCTGTCCCCCTGGAGAAAATGGCTGCTTTGGAGAGTGAACTCTATGCCATTCTATGCCACTGAGGCTCTTCCCTTCCCTAAACCCCACCCACCCCAGACTCAACCCCCAAATCTCCGAGAATTTCCCAACCTGGAGTGGCAACCCTACTCTCCGGGCCTGGCCTTGATGAGTCTTTTCTCAAAGGCTAAAATAGGCCTGGAAAAGGCCCTGCTCCTCCCCTGACCTTTTAGTGACAGAACCAAGCTTGGAATCCTGTGATTGCCTAGCAACAGCCACTGCAGGAATCCGTTGCTTAAAGCTACAGACACTCCTTTTATCATTTTGGAGTTTTTACCCACCCCCCAATGTATTATTTTTTAGATTTCACATTGTTCTGCAAACCTAGGGTGTTTGTAGAAAGATCTGTATTGTCTGCTCACAGCTCCATTCACCAGATTTAAGTATCCTTAGATTTAGCTGACTTGGCTATTAGTATGTAGATCCCTGATTCTGGCCTGAAAGACTGTATTGAATACCATCACTTGTTGAACCTCTCCAAGCAGCCAAGATTCACTACAGTTTCTCTGCTTGCTGACTGCAGATAGTGTTTTCTTGGTTTTTTGGGGGGATGGAGGGATATGTGTGGTGGTGGGGAAGTCGCCTTGAATCTAACTTAGTTGTTTTCTGTCTTTCATCAGGAATGGGAACAACATCCTCAGGTCCGGCCTAGAGGGAGTTTACGGAAGGCACCACTGAGTTTGAAGGATGTGTTGACAAGTTCTCACAGGCATCATCTTCTGGAACTATTTCTGACAAGCACTTGACTCTTCCTCTGTTGGGACTGATAAGAGATGTCATGAAGTGGCTAGATGAAGCCACTCTTCCTAATGGCTCCAAGGATTTGCCACAATCCCCAGCCCATGAAGAAAGGAAAGGAAAGCCTGTACAGACCTGTCTTTCAAACAACTGAGAAGCATGTAACGTCCTGGAAGTTGCTCACTGCCTGCTATTGCCCTTCAAAAGGTGGTTACTGAAGTAATTCAGTAGGTTCCCGCCTCCCACCCCGAGAACATTGGGTTTGAGACCTGAATTCACCCCCCCCCCAGCCTTGAACTCGATGTTCCAGGCAAGTACATAGCTTGATATTTCATTTGTTTTTTAAAAAGATAGAATAATTTACTTCACATGGGAAATGAGCGAAAAGGGGAATGCGGAGAACCCGGAAAATGCTAAATATATTGAGCAGGTCTCTGGAGAGACAGCATAGAAGTTTGCTAAATACATTTTCTAAATACATATGTTACAAAAGGAGGGAGCTATATAAACAAAAGAAACATTCCACTATATGTGAAAGTCTGAGTTGCCAACTCTGAGCTGGGGAATTCCTGGAATTTTTGAGATGCCTGGGGAGGGGTGGGCGCTCAGGAGGGATATGATGCCACAAAGTCCACCCTCCAAAGCAAGATAAATCTGGACAAACACGACCCGATCAGAGACGCCCGGGATCCATTAGAAACATAGCAGCATATTTTGAGCCTGAATGTTAACTGAGATCAGCGTCCTATCTGAATGTAGTATTCCTTAAGACTTGTTGTCTAGCACGTATGAAACAGAGAACTTTGGCACCATTATAATATCTCCTGAAGAAGGTCCATTTTTTAAAACGTTGTGATATAATCCGGAGACGACGTTGATGATGTACCTTGGTTCAAGGATTTTCTTATGATTTGTTTATCATGTTGTAGTGCTTCAGATTGTAATACATAGATAGCATTTTTGTTGGGATTCTTTTTGAGTAAGTCAGCAGAGTATTAAGAGACTGAGTCCGTGGTGTGTATTAAAATATAAAAGTTTACTATAAACCTAACATGGGAAAAGGTACACAGGATATAAAATAACAAAGAGCTTATATGCCTACATCCTTACAGCTAAAGGGTAAAACGGGAAGAGCCAGATGGCATCTCCCTCTCTAGTCAGAACAAAGAACCGGAAGAGAAGCCATAAAATGCTAATACTTGACATCTTGGTTTCCAATCAGAGTAGCAAACTAGCTCCAAAGTTCCCGGGCATCCTATTGTCTAAACAGATTGGTTACAAACAAACATGTGACTTAACAAACATCATTAACCCTGAAAATACTGAAGTGTTTTAACTTGTAACACCCAACAATTTTTTATAAGTCTTAATGACGGTTTGATTTGTGGGTCAGACTCTCATGACTGTTGTCTTTATACTTGTTTACTTACCCTCCAAAGCAGCCATTTTCTTCAGGAGAACTGATCTCTGTAGTCTGGAGATCAGTTGTGAGTCTGAGAGAACTCCAGGCCCCGCCTGGGGATTGGCAAACCTAGTGCTGGGTGTGTGAAACAGACCCTGGGAGTTGCGAAGCATCCTGACTTCTGCTACCCACCCCTGAAAGAACACCCCTATTGTCGGTCATTTGACTACACCAAGATACACTGAAGTTTGTCTTGAGGTAGTAAATATGCCCCAAATAACAATCTGTGGAAGTTTTTATTTTATTTCCCAATGATCTGATGACCCAGCATAAATCATACTAACACCACCCTCAAATCCCCCCCTCACATTTGTGTACATTCCCTTCCCCCATACCACTGTCATTGTTAATTGGTCTATTTCCTCGGGGGATGGGGAAGAAAGAAGAACCCATGGCCAGCTGCCAGTAAAGCCCCTGCTTTGGCTTTTCTTTTTTGAAGAGCAGTACCAGAAAACAAATCATTTACATATGTAACAAGGTTACAGAGGCCTTGAGAAAATTATTTTCTGATTTCTGAGAAAGCACCCTTCCCAGAAATATTTCAAATTAATAGGAAGATGATGTGTGTGAGAGCTGGCTTTCTTACACCAAAACTTACATAACTATATTGTTATTATTTTGCTGTCAAGTCTCAGCCGATTTATGGCAACCCTGTAGGGTTTTGAAGGCAAGAGATGTTCAAGGGTGGTTTGCCATTGCCTGCCCCTGCATTGTGACCTGGTATTCCTTGGGTGGTCTCCCATCCATGTACGAACCATGGCTGACTTAGGGTGCGTTCAGACGGACAGCTAATCCCACCATTATGCGGGCTCAAATTTGATCCCGATCTTTTAAACCCATCCTCGCATGACCAGACATCCCCCGGGGGAATCGCTTCTGCTGTGGATTGTCTAGACAGCGTCCACTGAAGAAGGCATGCACGGTGGTTTTTTTTTAAAAAAACCTTTTGCACATGCGCATAGGAATAATATTGTGGCCTTGTTACCCGCGCATGCGCAGAATCAAGATTTTTTTTTTAAATGGCATCCGTTCGGGATGGTCTGATGTCAGACCATCCTGAACGGGTGCCATTTTTAATTGCATGCTGGAACGATCAGATGGGGGAAAGTCCGTGAGTGGCCCGTCGGAACCGAAAACTCCAGATTTAGAGTATTATCTTTTTAGTACGGCTCCGAGGTGCGGCAAAACAGGATGCTCACGGAAGACGGACGTTTCCCAGATGTTGATGTCTGGACATTACATTTAAATCCATGAGGAACCTGTGCCTCGCGCGACGGATCTAAAGAGTCATCTGAACGCACCCCCTTGCTTAGCTTCCAAGATGTGGCAAGATTGTGCCTGGGAGAAAGGAAGCATATTGATATTACAACAGAAATCTACCTGTCAGATGACAGCAATGACAGGGGAAGGGGCTATGGCTCAGTGGAAGAGCCTCTGCTTTGCATGCGAAAGGTCCCAGGTTCAATCCCCGACATCTCCAGTTAAAATGATCACGTAGTAAAAAAAAGGTTGAAGGTCAAAGAAGACGGGGACGGCAAAGGATGAGATGGTTAGACAGTGTCATAGATGCAACGAACATGAAATTGAGCCAACTTCAGAGGACGCTGGAAAACAGGAGGGCCTGGCGTGATCTGTTCCATGGGGTCGCGAGGAGTCGGACTCGACTGTGCAACTGAACAACAACAACAACAAAAGACAATAGCCTGAGACCCTGGAGAGCTGCTGCCAGTTGGAGGAGACAATCAACCTTGATAGACCACTGAATGGGTGTGGGGAGCTGCGGCTCAGTGGAAGAGCCTCTGCTTGACATGCAGAAGGTCCCAGGTTCAATCCCAGGCATCTTCAGTTAAAAGGACCAGGCAGTAGGTGATGTGAAAAACATCAGGCTGAGACCCTGGAGAGCCGCTGCCAGTCTGAGTAGACCACACTGACCATGGTGGACCAGTGGTCTGATTCAGTTGAAGGCAGCTTCATGTGTGTTGTGTGTGAGAGACTCATAGGCCCATATAAAGTTGCCAATCTCCAGGTGAGGCCTAGAGATCTCCAGGCTACAGAGAATGGTTCCCCTGGAGCAAATGGCTGCTTTGGAGGGTGGACTGTAGGGCATTGTACCCTGCGGAGGTCTCTCCCATACCCAAACCCCGCCCTCCCCAGGCTCCACCCCCAAATCTCCAGGTATTTCCCAGCCCAGAGGTGGCAGCCCATGTGGCCAGCAGCAGGGCTATTTTTGGGCAGGAACGCACAGGAACGGAGTTCCGGCTGGCTCCCAAGTTGGCCACGCCCAGCAGGAGCTCATTAGCATAATAGGCCACACCCAACAGCAGAAACTCATTAGGATTGGCTACATTAGGGGTGTGTGGCCTAACATGCAAAGGAGTTCCTGCTACAAAAAAGCCCTGGGTTTTGACCATAAACAAGGTAAACAGAATAAGAAGCAAAAGATGGGTGTGGCTGGATGACCACACTTCTAGTAACATGGGGGTGCGGCCTAATGTGCCAATGAGCTGTGCTATCATGGGTGTGGCCCAATATGCTAATGAGTTCCTGCTGTTGGGTGTGGCCTATTATGCTAATGAGTTCCTGCTGGGCTTTTTCTACAAAAAGAGCCCTGGTCAGCAGGATACCCCCACTACGTTTGGAAGCTTCTGACTCATCCAGAGCACGACAAGCAGCCGCAGCCCCCCCCCTGCTCTGTTTCAAAAGGAAACTGCAGGGTGGCAGAGGGCAGATAGTGGTGACTCTTCCTGCAGCCAGTCTGGGGAGATGGCAGAGCTCAACTCCACCTTCAAAACGTTACCTCAGTGCTAATGCAGTCTGTAGGGTTGCCAAATCGACTCACCTCTGACGGCGGGGGACTTTGTGCTGGCTCCCGGCAGCATGGACGTCACAGGGAAGTGACGTCATGACACCGGGGACGCTGGGGGCGGGGCACAGCCATTTGAGGGGAAAACGTCGTGCACGCGGGGGTGGGGTTTCCCCCGGGGGCCGATTCCGCGGGGGCGGAAATCGGACCTCCAAGGCGGCGGGAAATCCGCCCCCCGGGGGGATTTGGCAGCCCTAGCAGTCTGTCATATTGGCTCGAGGGGGAAGGGCAGGAACTGCTACAAGCGATTTGGGGATAGGTCATCATGAGGATGCCATCCCCCCACACTCTTCCACCCTGTAGGTGGCTGATTCCCTGGTTCTCTTGGTCCACTGCCCCCAGTCCTGGCCTTGAACGATGGCTTCTGGTCTTCCTGTCACATGACTCTGATGCTTGCAGTTCAGTGAGCCCTGGGTGTGGGAAGGTTGAAGGCCGCTGTTATAGAGGAGCCCTTTCCTCGAAGCCAAACTTTCCGGCTTTCCAGACACCTCCAATCTCAATGAAGGTGTGCGTTACGAACTCCCGGAAAAGACCTGCTTTTACATTCCAAAGTGGAATGTGTGAGGTGGAGATCGGCAACAAAGTTCAAACGCCTACAGTCGGATCTTTTCAGTTTTAAGATGCGATGAAGCTGTGGATGTTAAGATCATACTTTGGGGACACTTTTTAAATACTGGGCAACGTTCAGAGATAGAAGTGCTTTGGGGAACTATCTCACGTGCCCTAAAACATGGGAGACTGGCCTTTCCCCTTTTTAGACAACATTCTTGACTCCCTGTACCATTTCCGTATTTAGAACTAGACCTTTCTCTGTATGCTCTGGATCTCAGGAGCTTCATAAGAACATAAGAACATAAGAGATGCCAATGTTGGATCAGGCCAAAGGCCCATCCAGTCCAACACTCTGTGTCACACAGTGGCCAGAAATACCAGGTGCCATCAGGAGGTCCACCAGTGGGGCCAGGATATTAGAAGCCCTCCCACTGTTGACCCCCCCCCCCAAGCACCAAGAATACAGAGTATCACTTGCCCCAGCCTGAGTGTTCCTATCTATAAAGGTAAAGGTTCCCTTGCTCGAAAGCCAGTTGAATCCGACTCTAGGGTTGCGGTGCTCATCTCCGTTTCAAAGCCGAAGAGCCAGCGCTGTCCGAAGACGTTTCCGTGGTCATGTGGCCGGCATGACTAAACACCAAGGTGCACGGAACGCTGTTACCTTCCCACCGAAGTGGTACCTATTTATCTACTTGCAATTTCTTGCTTTCGAACCGCTAGGTTGGCAGGAGCTGGAACTAGAGACGGGCGCTCACTCCGTCATGCGGCACACTCGGGACTCGAACTGCTGAACTACCGACCTTCCACAGCTTGCAGTGGCTAATAGCCACTGATGGACCTCTGCTCCATATGCTTATCTAATTCCCTTTTGAAGCCGTCCATGCTTGTAGCTGCCACCACTTCCTTCGGCCTGTTTCTGTCCTCCTAACGTGGTCCTGTAAGAACACAGATGGCAGTGGGACTGGGAAATATCTGAAGTCTGGTGGTTATGGTCTACTGTTAGGTTTGCCAGCCTCCAAATGGAAGCTGCAGATTTCCTGGGACTTCTCTGTGGCAGTCGGACAAGCCGGAGGGGACTTACCAAGAGGCTCCGGGAGCGGGGAGGGAAGAAGCACGATGTGCCTGCCTCACTTCTGGGTGATGTAGGCACGTCAGGGGCGATGTGCCTACGTCACACAGACGTGACCTCAGGGGCAACACTCTGGTTTGTGGGCAAAACTCTATGGTGGAATTAGCTTCTAACCATTGTGTTTTGTCCAAAAACCAGAGTTTCACTCCCCCAACGTCACCAACGTGCCTATGTCACTTCCGTGTGATGCAGGCACGTCACATTTATTTCCAGCTTCTTCCCTCCCTGTGGGGGTAATGGGGGGGTACAGAGGAGCACCTGAAACTGGGGGACCCCCTGCTTACCAGGGGGACCTGGCAACCCTATCTCCGGATGAAGGAGTTCAGTTCCCTTGAAGAAAATGTCAGATTCGAAGGGTGGACTCGCATCCCTGCTTACCTCACCCCCCTTCTCAAACTCAGTCACCCCCAAAGCCCCACCCCCCAAAGCCCCAAGGATTTCCTGGACCAGAGTTACCAGCCCTATCTACTGCCTATGAAACTGCGGATCGAGTGCAAGCGGAGTCCAGACCCCGAACAATGTCCGGCTTTCAAACGGATAAAGCCATTGACTTGTTCCTTCTCGCGTCTTTAATGAACACGATTCTACCAGTAAGCTGTGTTAATGGGAAACACATCTACGGAACACTCGCTTGGACTACAAACGTTGGGCTGGAGGCCAAGCCAAATACTAGATGGGATTTTCTCTGCTTTCTCAGTGTGTTTTTACATTTTATCTTTGGAAGTCTAGTCTGGGGGCATAATTCTGCCTCTCCACAGGAGGGGGAAGAGTTTAAATGAAATATTATATTTGGCTCTGCTTTAAATGACAGCCAAGTTAAGTGCAGGGGCTACAATGGTGGTTTTCAAGTTGTGTCCTGGGGAACCCTGGGAAATCCTCAGCGGGAAGATCAGGCTAAGAAGCTTACCCGAAAGAGACATTGCCTGCTACCAGGCATAATTTTGACCTGAAAAATCCCCGTTTCGGTATTGCTTCTTCCTTGCGTGAACAGGATCTGTGATTTTAAAATTTTCATTACATTTTATCTTTACACCCCCCCAGTAAAATATGTACAGTTTTCCCCACCATCATATGCCAATAAATCAACATTATGTATGTAAACAATGTGCATCAGATATAGAAATACTGTATCAGCTGTGCATTAAAAGCGCACGGTGTATGAATGTGATACAAACAAATGCACAAATATGAAAAGAGAGAGTGGACAACCAAAACATGCACACACACACACGCACACATACACACAAATATGAAAAAGGGATCATATCACTTATTCCCATTTAGTACAACCATTCTTCCCCTGTGATGTGCAGACATTGGTGAATGTTGTTCTAAAGCAGTGGTGGCGAACCTATGGCATGGGTGCCAGAGGTGGCACTCAGAGCCCTCTCTGTGGGCACACGTGCCATCGCCCCAGCCAGGCCCAGACCATTATTAAAGTGTCGAATTCTCTGCCAAATAATTTTAAATAAATGAAAGCATTTGGGATTGCTTTCCTTACTTTGTTTGGATCATCTTAAGTTAATGTATGAGTGGTTTTTTCTAAAGTAAAACCTCAGTATTCAGGTTAAATTGCCGTGTTGGCACTTTGCGATAAATAAGTGGGTTTTGGGTCGCAGCTTGGGCACTCGGTCTCTAAAAGGTTTGCCATCACTGTTCTAAAGTGTGTATAGCAAGGCCTGAGTTGACTATGGATTCCAGAACAATCCAGAATCCTCTATAACACGTGCAGTGATTGATATGAAGGAGAACACATGAAGCTGCCTTATACTGAATCAGGCCCTTGATCCATCAAAGTCAGTATCGTCTACCCAGACTGGCAGCCGTTGCCTAAAGTCTCGGGCAAAGTCTTTCACATCACCTACTGCCTGGTCCTTTTAACTGGAGATGCTGGGGATTGAACCTGGGACCTTCTGCATGCCAAGCAGATGCTCTGCCACAGAGCCACAGCCCCTCCCTGGAAGGAGTTTCTTGGCAGATCTAAAAATTTAAAGCTATAGAGTAGGCTTCTCATTGAAGACCTTTCTTCGGTTTTCATGAGATTAGATTTGTTCCCCAATATATTTTTTAAGCCGCTTGAATTATACCAGCTCCAACTAGGGTTACCAGCTCTCAGCCTCCTGGAATTTTTGGGGGTGGGGAAGGCTGACATTGTGTCTCATGGCGCTGTGATGCCCCATCCAGTTATGTACAGTAGAGATCTGGGAAATTTCTGAAGTGTTGCATCAACCTCATGATGTCACTTCCGGCTACATAACCAGAAGTGATTTCACGGTGTTGCTACAACACCATTTTTTTCTTTATTCTGCCCCTACTGCTTTACCGAGCAGCAACGGGAACTGGGAGCTATAGTTGTCCGCCCTAGCTCCAACACCGGGACAGCGAGGCCCTTCATGAGAACATAAGAACATAAGAGACGCTAATGTTGGATCAGGCCAAAGGCCCATCCAGTCCAACACTCTGTGTCACACGGTGGCCAGAAATACCAGTGCCATCAGGAGGTCCACCAGTGGGGCCAGGACATTAGAAGCCCTCCCACTGTTAGCACCTACCCATTAGCTCCCTGAGTAATATCATTAGCCCGTCTGTGACAAAACGACATTCGGGAAAAATTACACTCTTACCTTGGACAGAGTTTCCTACAGCATAATCAGCGTGCCATAAGTTTGGTGTAGTGATTAGGAGCGGTGGACTCTAATCTGGAGAACCGGGTCTGATTCCCCGCTCCTCCACATGAAGCCAGCTGGGTGACCTTGGGTCAGTCACAGTTCTCCTAGAGCTCTGTCAGCCCCACCTACCTCACAGGGTGTCTGTTGTGGGGAGAGGAAGGGAAGGCGATTGTAAGCCACTCTGGGTCTCCGAGTGAGGGGTGGGGTATAAATCCAGTCTCTTCTTCCTCTAAGCTTAAACAGCATAGAAACACTTAAACAACGTGACTGTCTGGTTAAGTTACAGACTCGGCGAAAGATGCTATACCAGTGGGAGTAGAAAAGAGCAAGAGTCCAGGAGCACCTTAAAGACGAACCAAATTTGTGGCAGGGGATGAGCTTTCGTGAGTCGCTGCTCACTTCTCCGGGCTCACTTCTTCAGCGACTCATGAAAAAAGGAGGCTGGGTGAATATTTCAAGAAGAGGCTGGATGAATATTTGTCAGAGATGCTTTGGGCTGGTCCTGCATTGGGCAGCGGGTTGGACTGGATGGTCTGTATGGCCCTTCCAAATCTATGATTCTATGAAAAAGCTCCTCCCCTGCCACAAATTGTGTTAGTTTTGAAGATGCTACTGGACTGTTACTCTTTTCTGCTGCTACAGACAGACTAACACAGCTACCCATCATGATCTATACCAATGGGAGGTCACACATGTAAAGGAGGTTCCCTCCTGCTTTATTAATCACAAAGAAGAAGAGGAAGAGGAAGAGGAAGAGGAAGAGATTGGATTTGTACCCCGCCCTTCACTTGGAGTCTCAGAGCGGCTTACAAACTCCTTTCCCTTCCCCTCCCCACAACAGACACCCTGTGAGGTGGGTGGGGCTGAGAGAACTCTGACACAAACTGCTCTTTCAGGAACAGCTGTGCCAGAGCTTGTGACTGACCCAAGGTCACATCAGCAGCTGCAAGTGGAGGAGTGGGGAATCAAACCTGGTTCTCCCAGATTAGAGTCCGCGCGCTTAACCACTACATCTGCATTTGGAAGACCCAAACAAGTTAGTGTTTGTCGGGATGCTTCCTATTTCAGCCCCCCCCCCCCCCCCCCCCCACGAAACAGTAGAGGGAGCTCTTGCCTCACAAAACAAGAAAGGTATGAAGCGGCGTTTATCCCCAAACCAGGGCCATATTTTGCAAGCCAGGCTGAAATCCGGGTGTAGTGATCTGACAAAGGCTGCACACTTACATAGGGATAAGAAGTCTGAGTCCAGTGGGACCTTTAAGATGAACTAGTTTAATTCTGGGTATAAGCTGCTTATACCCAGAATTGAACTTTGTTGGTCTTAAAGGAGCCACTGGACTCAAACTTTGTTCTGTTGCAGTAGAAAAAAAAGTGCAAGAGTCCAGTAGCACCTTAAGGAGATCTGACACATATTTTGATTGTCTTTGAGGTGCTACTGGACTCTTGCTCTTTTTTTACTGCTACAGACAGACTACCACGCTTACCCGGCTTGATCTTTGTTCAATTGTTTCAGACCAACTGTTGGGATTCTTTTTAAGTAAGTCAGCAGAGTATTAAGAGACTGAGTCCATGGTGTGTATTAAAATATAAAAGTTGACTATAAACCTAACAGGGGAAAAGGTACACAGGATATGAAAATAACAAAGAGCTAATATGTCTTCATCCTTGCAGCTAAAAGGTAAAACGGGAAGAGCCGAATGGCGTCTCCTTCTCTGGTCAGAACAAAGAACGGGAGGAGAAGCCAATATGCCAAATACTTGACACCTTGGTTTCCAATCAAACTAGCAAATTAGCTCCAAAATTCCTGGGCATTCTGTTGTCTAAACAGATTGGTTACAAACAAACATGTGACTTAACGAACATCATTAACCCTGTAAATACTGAAGTGTTTTGACTTGTAACACCCAACACCAACACAGCTACCCACCTGAACCTATAGGGGTAAGAACTTAGAGAGGCATTATCTGAATCAGGATGCTGAGGACTGGGATGCAGCTGCACAACCGTGAGGTGGGAATGATGGCCCCTGTTCGAATCATACTTCAGCTCTGAACTCAATGCCTTTAGGAAAACCGATATTCTCTTAATCCCCGCCCCCTGCCTTTGCCATATGGGGATGGGCAATATAAAGCTATTGGATAGAGTTACTTCACTATTGAGATACTGGGGAAATGTCACCGAAAATGGGCACCCACAATGCAGTGGTGGCAGCTGGCACAGTGCAAGAAAGCAAGGGTGGCATACCCGTAATGAACCCTACAGTGGCTGGAATCCCTACCCTAGAGTGCTATGTGTGGCCGCTTTGGAAACCTGGCCTGTAGGTCTGAAAACAGGACCAGCCACCCCTGCAGCAGCATGTAAATGTAGGAATTCCCCTTTCTGCATGTTACTGACTCTGTATTAAGGGAGGGGTGTTCTCCAATGGTAGCCACACCTCTGTCTGTGCTTGCAAACTGCAAGTTGTTATTTACAAGTATTATAACCTGCATAAAAGGTAAAGGTTCCCTTGCTCGAAAGCCAGTCGAATCTGACTCTAGGGTTGCGGTGCTCATCTCCGTTTCAAAGCTGAAGAGCCAGCGCTGTCCGAAGACGTTTCCGTGGTCATGTTGCCGGCATGACTAAACACCAAGGCGTACGGAACGCTGTTACCTTCCCACCGAAGTGGTACCTATTTATCTACTTGCAATGTCTTGCTTTTGAACGGCTAGGTTGGCAGGAGCTGGAACTAGAGACAGGAGCTCACTCCGTCATGCGGCACCCGGGTCTCGAACTGCTGAACTACCGACCTTCCATAGCCTGCAGTTCAGCGTCTTAACCACTTGAGCCACTGCAGCTCTGCATACAAATATAATATATAATATAATATATGGAGCTCGGTAGAAAACCTCCCATTGATTTTGGAACATTTTGTGAACATAAGAGTGGCCACACTGGATCAGAGCAGAGGTCCGTTTTGGACCAGCATCCTGTTTCAAAGAGTGTCCAGTCAGATTTCACAGCTCTGGCAAGAACCACAGGCAAGAGTCGTCCTCTGCTGACTTTCCCCCAATACCTGACGATCAGGTCCTGTTCAGACAACATGGCTAACAGCCAACGCTAGACCACTCTTGTGATAAATCTGTCCAGCTCCCTTGTAAATCCATCTAAGGCACTGACCGTGACCACACACCTTGTAGCAGTGAGTTCCACAAGTCAACTACCTGCTGCGTGAAGTTCTTCTGTCTGTCTCGTGTACTTCGCTATAGTATAACAAATGACCTCCATGCTCTTAATGAAGGCTTGTCTCTCATGCAGAGTCTGGAGAGGCCGGGTTTCTTTGATTCTGCACTCTCCAAAAAGGACTTCTGCACCAGCCTTATTCAAGGACCCTCTCCAAAGTGGGCGGGGGGGAGGAGAGGAACATGCGCACAAATAAGCCTTATGCACGGGACAAACCTATGGATGGAGCGTTGCAGCACACAGTACTTTAGGTGTGGGGTGGGCGGGCACATGTCCTGCTGCCCCATAAAAACTGGATCATTGCCCAGCAAGCATTTGAACTGTGTTGTATTTCTATGGATTACTGCACATCCAAACATCACATGGTAAAACACACACCATAATATCTGTCCCCAGAGCTATTTGCACCACCCACCTTTCCTGAATCCTGCGACTGAGTCTGCTGGTCTCTCCAGGTACAAGGTAATAGAGGGACACAGTATAGAATGTTAGACCCGCGGAATGACTACTGTGTGTAAACTGTTCAGTCTAGATTTGTATATTGAATCAAGTCCAACTATTGTATAAAAACTGTACAAGTGTATTTCTTACTTTATAACAGTTATCCTTGCTTTGTGACAGTGTGTTCACAATCATGCACGAAATAACTTTCAAAACAATGTACGCATTTCGATCGTGCAAAAAGGGAGAAGCAAAAAAACCCCTAAACACTTTGTATTTAACACGCAACAATGCTTCCAGTTCCTGTCTTTAGATTTTTTATTAGGTTTTCAAACAGTACAATGAATAACAGTTGCATAAACACATTCAACAAATATAGTCGGTATAAACAGAAGAATTCTGTGAAGAAGTCATTGCAAACAAACAAAGTGTGAATTAGTAAGATAATGAGAGAGGGTTATATCCAAATATAAGATACCATGTGTGAAAGTAAATTTTTGAGTTATGAAATGGTAACGAATTCCCGGGGAATGTCCACAGTGACAGCGTGTGCATGAGTAGACATCAAGCATTCTGTGAGTAGTAGTATGATGATAAGATCATATAATGTATGTTAATAGTGAAGTATATGTAGATACGTTGAATTATGTGGTTGGCAGTCGTTAGTTAAAGCATGATCAAGGAACGGGAACCATTTCCCCATAAAGTTAGACAATCTTGGATATAATTTTGACTGTTGGATATGATCTGTTATTTTTTTCCATGATAAAATGATCCCATACTTTGTTAAACCAACAACGGCGTGTCGGCGCTGAAGATGACTTCCATTTGGAAGCAATCAAACCTTTTGCTGCTACCAGAAGACTGGTTATACGTTCATGCCTGATCTTCGGAATGTGTGTGTCTTGCCGCATGTCCAGGAATATTAGTTATGGTGGCGAGAATGGGATCGAGTAACCCATGATTAGTTCTATTTGTTGCAGTACATCATGCCAAAAGTCAGCTATAAATTTGAATTGCCATCAACAGTGTGCAAAAGAGCCTGGCTCCATGCATTTTTTCCAGCATGATGGTCCGATGTCAAAAGAGCCAATTTCTTTGCTGTGAGATACCATCTGGTAAGAATCTTATATGACTGCAGCTTTGTGCTGATGATGGGAGAGGTCAGTAGCTTTGAAGACCATATCCCCTTCCATTGATCCTCTGAGAAAATGGTATTGCAATTTTGCTGCCATATTTGTTGAAATTTCAGTGGTTTATCACCATCGAAGCGTATGAGGATAATATATGCCTTCGTGATGAGACTAGATAGAATAATACTGAAGAATAGATTCTTTTAAACTATGGTGCTGGAGAAGACTCTTGAGAGTCCCTTGGACTGCAAGGAGATCAAATCAGTCAATCCTAAAAGAAATCAACCCTGACTGTTCCCTGGAAGGCCAGATAATGAAACTGAAGCTCAAATACTTTGGCCACCAAATGAGAAGTCCCTTGGACTGCAAGAAGATCAAATCAGTGAATCCTAAAAGAAATCAACCTTGACTGTTCCCTGGAAGGCCAGATAATGAAATTGAAGCTCAAATACTTTGGCCACCCAATGAGAAGGGAGCACTCACTGGAGAAGACCCTGATGCTGGGAAAGATTGAAGGTCAAAGAAGACAGGGATGGCAAAGGATGAGATGGTTAGACAGTGTCATCATAGATGCAACGAACATGAAATTGAGCCAACTTCAGAGGACGGCGGAAGACAGGAGGGCCTGGCGGGAGCTGGTCCATGGGGTCGCGAAGAGTCGGACTCAACTGTGCGACTGAACAACAACAACAAGTTATGAGACCTTTAACGTTCTGGTCTTTGGAGTCTATAAGCTTATTTATTTATTTATTATTTTAACTTTTACCCTGCCCTCCCCGCTGAGGCAGGCTCAGGGCAGCTTACATAAGACCCAGTAAAAACAATATACATCTCGGTATAAAATACAGCATAAAATCGACACTAAACAATTCAAACCGTTGATATGTCGGTGGCGATACAGATACAGTAAAGTGCGTTTGAAAGCACATTCAGCGGTGCATCCGCTCTAGGTAGCTGCGTTTGAAAGCACGTTCAGCGGTGCGTCCACTCTAGGGAGCTGCGGCTGAGAATAACTTGGCGTAGGGCATAGCTGATAACATACAGCTCCTATCGAAACACTTGCTGGAAAAGCTCCGTTTGCACAGCCCTGCGGAACTGTCCAAGGTCCCACAGGGCCCTGACCTCACCCAGGGGCTAATTCCAGCAAGTCGGAGCTGCCAGAGAGAATGCCCTGGTCCTAGTTGATGTTAATCTGGAGTTCTTAGGGCCAGGGAGGGCCAAGCGGTTTTGTGATCCTGATCGCAGTGCTCTCTGGGGAACATGCGGGGAAAGGGTGTCCCTCAGATAGGCAGGTCCCTGCCCATAAAGGGCTTTAAAGGTCAAAACCAGCACCTTGAAGAGAATCTGGTATGCTATTGGCAGCCAGTGCAGTGTCTTTACCACAGGCTGGATGTGTTCCCAACTAGGGAGACCCATCAATGGCCTGGCTGCCAAAATCTGCACCAGCTGCACCTTCTGGAGTTGCACCAAGGGCAGCCCCATGTAGAGAGCATTGCAGTTGTCCAACCTCGAGGTGACCATAGCATGGATCACTGATGCCAGATCACTGCATTCAAGGAAGGGAACCAACTGCCTAATCAGCGGAGATGGTAAAAAGCTCCCTTGGCAGTGGATGCTACCTGGGCCTCCATTGTTAAGGAAGCATCCAGGAGCACTCCTAAGCTCCTGACCCTTGGCACTGGCACCAGCGGTGCCCCATTGAAGGCCAGTAGTGGAACCGCTCCGATTCAGGTGCAGGACCTCTGTCTTTGCCGGATTCAATTTCAATCGACTCTGTCTAAGCCATCCAGCCATGTCCTGAAGCGCCTGGTCCAGGTCTTCCGGGGTACAGTCAGACTGGCTGCCCAACATCAGATAGAGCTGGGTGTCACCCGCATATTGGTGACACCCTAGCCCATGCCTCCGGGCAATCGGGCAAGGGGGTGTATATAGATGTTAAATAGCATCGGGGAAAGCACTGTCCCCTGAGGCACTCCACAATTTAGTGGGTGCCTTTGGGACAGTTGCTCCCCAAGAGCCACCCTTTGTCCCTGACCTTGGAGAAAGGAGACAAGCCATTGCAAGTCAAGCCCCTGAATCCCCATGTCGGTGAGGTGGTGGGCCAGTAACTGGTGGTTGACCGTGTCGAACGCTGTCGACAGTTCCAACAACAACAGCACCGCTGTCCCGCCCCAATCCAGATGCCTCCGGAGGTCGTCTGTGAGGGCAACCAATGCTGTCTCCATCCCATGGCCTGGGCGGAAGCTGGACTGGAAGGGATCTAGCATAGAAGTGTCATCCATAAAGCTCTGCAACTGTATAGCCACCGCCGTCTCTATTAATTTGCCCAAATAGGGCAAATTGGAGACCATCCAATAGTTGGCCAATTCGGCTGGATCCAGAGATGACTTTTTTAAGAGAGGGTGGACCATCGCTTCCTTAAAAGCCCCTGGGAACAGTCCCTCAGAGAGGGACTTGTTGATACTATCCCTAAGGGCACCTTGAAACCCCTCGTGGCCAGCTTTAATTAGCCAAGAGGGGCACAGGTCAAGGCTGCATGTGGTTGGACGTAGGGTTGAGATTAATCTGTCAACGTCCTCCAGGCTGAGTGGACTGACATAATCCAGAATGGGACCAGAAGACATGCATGGAGCCTCGAGTTCGCTCACTGTCTCAACTGTGGCCGAAAGAGATTGGGGCGGAGCTCATGTGTTGCAGTCGATTAAGCGGTTTCATTGCATGGCTCAACGGGAGGTACATAAACCATGGCAAGGAGCGATCCATTTTGCATTCCAGAGTAACTTTTGGTAACAGACCAGTTTTGGACTCAATGTCTATTAGGCAAGTTATCTTGGCCTGTCTCCAGATATTAGCCATCTCTATGTCGATGCCTGGAGGGAACCAGCTCAGGAAGAGAAGCGAGGAAAATCTAGATGTACTGGGGATCAGTATGCTTCCGATTCTTAATAAAACCTCAGACTACGAAGGAGTAAAGTGAATCATATCACAGGGAAACATGTTGCATCTCCAGTACTCAGTCACAATTCACAATATACTTAAATGTAATTAAACCAGAGTTCCATTTCACTTGTTGTCACAAAAGGTTATCTATGTGCCATTAAAGACTGATGACGAGATTCCTAGGTATCTTTCTTGTTGCGCAGAGTGTCTTCTTCAGAGTGGATTCATATCAGTAGCACATCTTAATTAAACTGGAACCAAAATATTATCCTCAGCCAATTATGTGCCATATCAAGAAATAACAGCATCTTGAGACTTCCGGTTTATGGCGACACGCTAGTGGATGCGTCTCCCAGACCTCTTGGGGAAGGGACCCGCATGCCGGCAGTTGGGGGGGGGGATTGTTTGCCACCCCCTCCCAGAGCCTTCGTGAAAGGCTCCTAGCCATGGGGCTTCTGAAGGGTGGCCTCTTCGCCAGCGCGTTGCTGGGGAATTGTGGCGCTCTTCCATCCTGACGGTCCCACCGCTGCTGTGTCTGTAATGGCATCAGAGCCACTGACTGGGACAAGCGTTGGAGATTGGGCGTATAAAACGTACCTTAAGCGAGGGCTTCGGGCCACCAACGAACAGTGAGTTGAGTTTAAGTGAAATGCCGAGAATTTAAAAGAAAGCCCCCTGGGAACGATGAGATCCATACGCATAAAAAAAATAGTGATTTGCTAAGGGGGAGCTGAAGCAAAAGTATTGAAATCTATTTTAAAAAATCAACCAGAGCGCCAATAAGTGTTTGGGCGAATTTCAGAGACTTTAGCAAGTTCTTATAAAAGTAAACAATCCACAAACATGCGTGGAAAAAATGGAGAAAGACAAATAAGCAAAAATGAAACCACCGGGGAGCATTACCCCCCAACCGGAAGATACCACTGAGTTTTCTAAGTTGTTAGTGGACTCTTTGCGCCCTCTACTGGAGCAGATGATGAATATCATTCAACAGCTGACAGCTTTAAACCAGAACTTTGCAGCTCAGCAGCTCCAATTGACTGAAACTACAAAAAAGACGAAGCAAACAGCTGAGAAAGTGAAGGAACTGGATGCCAAATCTAAAAAGGTTAAGAAAAAGATTCAAATGCTGGAAAAGAAGCAAGCTTCAGACGAATTTCAACTTTTGCAGCTTCAAATGGAGAAAGCTAACCTAGTCCTCCAGTTCCAAGGGGTCCCAGAAGCAAAAGAGGAGAATCTAAAACAACTTTTGAATGACGCACTAGTTGTAGTTCCCCATTCCCTTTTTTCGTTGTCGTTTATAGAAAAATGCAATAAAAAAAATCCCCTTCGGGGGGCAAAAAAGAAAAGAAAAGAAATAACAGCGTCTTTTCTCTTGATGCAGTTGGCCAAAAGGTTCTCCAGGTAGAAAGTCTGGGCTGAAGGCATGTCACTGAAGAAGAAGAGAAGAAGAAGATATTGGATTTATACCCCACCCTTCACTACCCAAAGGAGTCTCAGAGTGGCTTACAATCTCCTTTCCCTTCCCCTCCCCACAACAGACACCCTGTGAGGTAGGTGGGGCTGAGAGAGCTCTTTCGAGGACTGCTCTTGAGAGAACAGCTCTGAGAGAACTTATGACTGACCCAAGGTAACACCAGCAGCTGCATGTGGAGAACTGGGGAATCAAACCTGGTTCTCCCAGATTAGAGTCTGTGCTCCTAACCACTACACCAAACTGCTGGACATGCCTAGGCAGCTAGCTGCCCAGAGCAGGACTTTGTAACGGGTCAAGTTTCCAGTAGCAACCTGAAGCCCAACAAGATTTCTAGGGTATAAAGTGTCAAGAGTCAAAGCTCCCTTTATCAGATACCTTTACAGATCTTTACAGTTATCAGATACACCAGTTTGGTGTAGTGGTTAAGTGTGCGGACTCTAATCTGGGAGAACTGGGTTTGATTCCGCACTCCTCCACTTGCACCTGCTGATGTGACCTTTGGTCAGTCACAAGCTCTGGCACAGCTGTCCTTGAAAGAGCAGTTTGTCTCAGAGCTCTCTCAGTCCCACCCACCTCACAGGGTGTCTGTTGTGGGGAGGGGAAGGGAAAGGAGTTTGTAAGCCACTCTGAGACTCCAAGTGAAGGGCGGGGTATAAATCCAATCTCTTCTTCTTCTTCTTTATAGGTAATGCTGCCATCCTCCAGGAGGTGACTTTGAAGGCCTAACTTTGTCAGTGCGCCAATAGAAATGGTCACTGGAAATAACTGAGTTCTGAGGAGAATTTGAGAAGACTGAATGGATGGTTTGTGACTGTGTTCCGCACAGGCGCTGGAAGAAGATTTGCTGGAAACGGTTTGCAGAGGCCAGCAGGACCCATTGGCTGCGGCAGAGGTGGTCGTGGAAGTGTTCTTTGTTCTGTTATCAGAAAGGAAGAAACGAGGTTCTTATCGCTTTCAATCTCTCAAAAGCGTCTATGTTGAATGAATTTTCCTATGAAGATTTTGTGAATGGGGTTTTTTTTTGAGCGAGAGAGCCTTTGATATTTCACTATTGAAATGCGATACATATCTTCTGGCATTTTAAATCTGAGCGGGAACAAGGACTGATCTTACATGGCGGTAGCTTTAGCTTTGTGTAAACGGCCTAGTTCCGTAATTTATGGTTGTTTATTCTTGCTCTGCTTCAATTTATGGTTGCTTATTCTTGCTCTTTACTGTCACATGCTTCAATTATATTTTGTATGAAGTGGCATCGCTGTTGAAAAGTACGCAGACGGAGAGTGATTTCAGCAAAGCGTACTTTATTCGATCAGGAACAAGATGACTTTGGCCGGCTCGCAGGCCGGCTTATATCCCCCGAGAAACCGCCACCCAAAACACCCCCCCACTTCCCTATAGGTTATTTACAGTGGCCGGGAGTCCCATAGGCTCTCGGCCGGGAACCTAGCCCCCTGATTGGAGCTGGCTAGGATCCGCATAGTCCATTGTCTCTTGGAGCGAAGCTCTGCGTTTGTCTCTGGACTTGTCTGGACTTGTCTGGACTGGATACATTACAGCTGTTTTATCACGGCTTGTGTTGATTTCTGTAATCCTCCAGGAGGTTGCTGAAGATCTCCTGGGACTTCAACTGGAATGAGCTCCCGGGAGAGATCAGGGCCCTGCGGGCCTGCAAGATGGAGCTCTTCCACCAGGCCTTCGATTAGGAGCTGCCTCAAAGGCCAAGGAGTGGCCCTGTGCCCTGGCTTTACCACCTTCAGCCAGTCTCGCCAAACAAATCAGTCGACCAAACTGAGCTGACGGGAGGATACCATCATGACTGTCACCTAGGTAGTATCGTTTAATCTAGAAATCTCTGCTCTCGCACTTTATTTGAGTATTGTCCCGGCACTTTAGGAAAAGTGATAACTGACTTGTTTATGGCTGTTTTGATGAATGATTTTAATTGTACTTATATGCATTTTAATGTAAGCCACCCTGAGTCGGCCTTGGTGGGGAGGGCAGGGTATAAATCAAATAAACAAACAAGCAAATGAATAAACTGAAGTCCAGGGGACAGAGATCAGTTCCCTTGGAGAAAATGGCTGCTTTAGTGTCCCCTCTAAGCTGAGTTAGTGCGAGCTATCTCAGTTTTTTAGCCTGCGGCTCACACATTTTTGTCCTAGCTCAGGAAAAATGGCTCCAGAGCAGACTAATGTACGCAGTAGCCAAATCGTTCGCTCACAACTTTAATGCCAGTCACTCGCAAAGTAGCATTTTTGCTCACAAGACTCCACAGCTTAGAGGGAGAATTGGTCTTCACCATAGAGGAAATTCCTAGAGAGTCACTTATGTGGAGGATATTTTGTCTTCCGCCCCTCATTTCCTTGGGGTCAGGAAACTGGCACTGGGGCTGATAATTCCCTGTCTCTGGTAAAAAGGGACATCTACTGGGAGTGAATTCCAAAACCAAATTACTCGTTGAGTAAAGAAGTTCTTCCTTTTGCTTGCCCTGAACCCACAGCCCGTTAATTTCCTTGGGTGACCTCGCGTTTTGTCTTTTGGAGAGGGCGAAGAAGTTCTCTATATCCCCTTTCTCCAGTCGCTCAATACATAATTTTATAACCCTTAGCGATGTGTCTCCTGCACCCCCCCCCTCCAATTCTCTCTTTTCTAACCTGGAAAAGCCTTTCTGTCTAGGGAAGGTGTTCCAGCGCCTTGACCATTTAACCCGCCCTTTTCTGCACCTTCTCCCAGGGCTCCCGTTTCCTTTTTTTGAGAGAGCTGTGCACAGATCCAGGCAGAGAAGTGACTGTATTCACCTGTCCAAATGACTCCTCGCAACCTGAGACAAACTTAACAGAGCAAAAAGAATACCCCTTCTCCCATATCCATTGAACTCTCTTTCTGGCCTTTCAAAAGTCATGCGCTCTGTTGCATGGCTGGGAAGGAGACTCAGTGCTGGGATTTTGATCAAGTTTGGTAACATCTGTTCCTGTTTTGGAAGGCCTGAACACAGCTGACCAGCTTGCCAGAAAATATTAGCTATAATCCAAAATGCTGGATGAGGCTGCAGAAGGAACGTTTTCTTCACTTTCATTCATTATACATCTATACAAACTGGGAGAGGGGCCGGTTTGCCAACAGGGGGTTGTCCTGGACTTCTGCTTTTGGCGTTTATTAGAAGGGTGCTCCTGTAAATCTTGCCCTTATTTCATGAGGCAAGTTTAAACTTTGCAAGACAGCAAAGAGAATCCCTGATCAGCTCTCTGCCTCCATACTGATACAGAACACCTCTTGAGAAAACAACAAGGGGGGGGGGAGGCAGGAGGCTTCTGGAGTTCTGGCAGAATCTTTTAATCAAGAAAGTGTTGGCAGCGAGGGCCACCGGAGATCTCCAAAGGGAATGCCGTATAGTGGAGATCTCCTGACTGTCTGAAGCCCTGTTTCCTATGATGCTATGATTCTATGGGCTTGTTTCTGGGGGTCTGCAGTGTAAAGCAAGAAAAGGTCTCCGGTCTGAGGAGTTTACAGTTTAAATCCTGATCCTGGGAAGAGAATGGGGTGCGAGAAGGAGGATAACAGTGCAATCCCAAGCAGGTCTGCTCAGAATCCTTCTGCAGTCTACTCAAAGTCTACACCAGTTTGGTGTAGTGGTTAAGAGCGTGGACTCTGATCTGGGAGAACTGTATGCCAGTGTAAAGGTAAAGGTTCCCTTGCTCGAAAGCCAGTCGAATCCGACTCTAGGGTTGCGGTGCTCATCTCCATTTCAAAGCTGAAGAGCCAGCGCTGTCCGAAGACGTTTCCGTGGTCATGTGGCCGGCATGACTAAACGCCAAGGCGCACGGAACGCTGTTACCTTCCCACCGAAGTGGTACCTATTTATCTACTTGCAATTTCTTGCTTTCAAACTGCTAGGTTGGCAGGAGCTGGAACTAGAGACGGGAGCTCACTCCATCATGCGGCACCCGGTTCTCGAAGTGCTGAACTACCGACCTTCCACAGCCTGCAGTTCAGCATCTTAACCACTTGAGCCACCGCAGTGTAAACCTAAGTAAATGTCAGTCCAAAGTTTTTGTTTGCATATATGTGTGTGTGCGTGTGCGCGCGCGCCTGTGCCTGGACATCATGGCAACCTCCAGCGACTCCTACTGGGGCATGGAGGATGTTCAGAGAAGGGGCTTGATAGCCTGTCTCTCCCTCCCAGCCCTGGTATTCTTTGGAGGTCTCCCATCCAAGTACTTACCAGGGTTGGCCCTGCTTAGCTTCCGAGACCTGGCAAGATCGGGCTTCCCTGGGCTATCCAGGTCAGGGTGTCAATCCGAACTTCTGATCATCAGCACACTTGGTACGTGGCTTGGATTGGGCGGGGCAGTGGTTGTCTGCCAAGAGGATTTGCTCTGCATGCAGAAAGTCCCAGGTTCAATCCCCAGCATCTCTTGTTAGAAGGATCACCTCACTGGTGATGTGAGCCACCTCTACCTAAGACCCTCGAGAACTTCTCCACCAACCCCCCCCCCCAGAGTAGACAACGCTGACCTGGATAGACCAATGGTGTGACTCAGAATCAGGCAGCTTCACACCCTCACTTGATTGGACTGCGTGTGGGTCGGAGTGACCCAAATGCATCAGTTTCTTGGCACACCCTTTTCCTGGCGTCGCTGTGCAATTTGGGAGAACTGAGCCCCACCCTCCATGGGCTTTTGTAAAAATCCTCCACCGGCCAGCCCTCCCTTTGTTGGACTATGTCTCCAGCCCGGCAGTTCAGTTTATGGCCTGAATCCAAAGAGATGTGCAGGGGGCAAACAGTGGGGCTTCTGACCTTTATGTCCCTCTGGCACTATACCATAAGCCCTTCAAGAGTAATGTCTGGCATACATGCATAGGAAGAGTTTTTTTAAAAAGCAAAGAGTCTCATAATGCCTTAAAGAATAAAAGTTGGACTCGACTTTGGACAAATAGTCCACAGTTGAGTCGATACATCAAGGTCATGGAAGCAAGGTTGGAAGGGAGTTACGTGTTGCCCCTTGGTACACCCACAGCTCAGACTTTGGACTAATGATCCACAGTTGAGTCAATACATCAACGTCAAGGAAGTGAGTTTGAAAGTAAGTTTTGTGTTGCCCCTTGGTATACCTGCAGCCCACTACACCAGTTTGGTGTAGTGGCTAAGTGCGTGGACTCTAACCTGGGAGAACTGGGTTTGATTCCCCACTCCTCCACATGCAGCTGCTGGTGTGACCAATGTTCCCTCTAGGCTGCGGAGTCTTGTGAGCAAAAATTCTACTTGGTGAGCTACTGGCATTAAAGGTGTGAGCGAGCGATTTGCCTACTGCATGAATTAGTTTGCTCTGGAGTCATCCTTCCTGAGCCAAGACAAAAATGTGTGAGCTGGAGGCTAAAAAACTGTGAGCTAGCTCACACTAACTCAGCTTAGAGGGAACACTGGGTGTGACCTTGGGTCAGTTACAAGCTGTTTCTGAACTGTTCTCCCAAGATCAGTTCTAGAAAGAGCTCTCTCAGCCCCACCTACCTCACAGGGTGTCTTGTGGGGAGGGGAAGGGAAAGGAGTTTGTAAGCCACTCTGAGACTCCGAGTGAAGGGCGGAGTATAAATCCAATCTCCTCCTCTTCTTCTTCTCTATGTAATCTTTCCCAATCCAACAAATAGGAGCTCTATAAGGCCTCTTCGTATCAGGAAAATGGTGCAGGAGGGAAGGCTTAAACCTCTCCACCTGAACTGGCACCCGCATACCTGAACATATAGCTTTCAGCATGGAACTTCCAGTGCTTATATGGTTGACAGGACTCGGCAGACGAGAGGCAAGGTATCGCAGAATTAGGCCATATTCGTGGAGAACTGGACCTAGGTATGACATCACTCCCACTTTTGTGCACTCAATGGCTTGGATCCAGCTATGCGCAAGCAGAAAAATAAATAGACTTAGGACCATTCTGCTTGTCCAAGATCTTTCTGCTTGCACATTCCTCCTTATAGTGCCCAGACATTTGTTGCACAAGATCTCGCACAAGCAGAAATACAAGTGCGGATACAGTAAATCCGACTTAGCACAAGTGGCTACCAGTGTTCCCTCTAAGCTGAGTTAGTGTGAGCTAGCTCACAGTTTTTAGCCTCCAGCTCACACATGTTTGTCTTAGCTCAGTACGGAGGGCTCCAGAGCAAACAAATTTATGTGGTGGCCAAATTGCTTGCTCACAACTTTAATGGCAGTGGCTCACAAAATATAATTTTTGCTCACAAGACTCCACAGCTTAGAGGGAGCATTGGTGGCTACTGTAGTCTTTTTCTTACAAATTTGCTTGCACAAAAGGCCTAGTGCAAGTGGGAATTTTGTGCTGTAGCCAACCCAGTGTGTACTTGATTGGGTCTCCTTTGTTTTATGGAAGCATAGCAGTGGAGAATTTGTGGCCAGGGAATATTGACCTTCCAAGACTGTTCCCCCAAAAGGGACATTGGCAAGTCATTTAGTAAATATTCCAACCCATTCTTCATTTGACGGAGCCTCCCCTTGAACACCCTGAGTGCCACTTTGTTTAAATGCGGGATTCCCTCGCTTCCTTCTTCCCTCTGTTCTGCAAAGTTTTTATTATTGTTCGAAGGCAATGGCAAATAAATCACCGTAGCTGAGAATTTCCTAGACATTTATTCCCAGTTCAGATGTCTCCATTTTATTGAGTAGTTTTCCCGACTGCCTCCCAGTCCTTTGGAAAGATTTAGTTGCTGTGCATTCATGTCCAAACACTTCACAGTCTTTCTTTTAAATACATCTTTGACTGTGATGTAGAACCTTATGAAAAATATACAACCGTAGAATATCTGTGTAATGTTGTTGTGAGGGGTGACTTTTGACTTTCTCAGCTTTGCTATTTTGCCATCCCCCTAAACCCATTTCAGTCTCGCTTCAGTTTTGTGTGAATTAAGCCTGTGGTTCATTAGTTCTATCTTTAATGGCTCTTTTAACAGTCTGCTTCTATCCTCAGTTTTGTTTTACAGCTATCATTTTAAGCTGCTACATGCTGTTTTACATTGTTTTTATGGCCTGGCTTGGTTTTATGCTGTAGCTTTAAAGACTTAGTTTTTATGTTGCATTTTTTTAACTTTGTATTTTTTATTTAAAACTTACAAAATTACAACAAATACATATAACAAAATAAGAAAACAAGCAAAGTGTGAAGAACAGGTTTCAACCAGGATACAACAATGTATACAACAAACAGAATTACAATGTTTTAATAGCTTGTTTTTATTTTATTTTATTTTTATTTATTTATTTATTCATTCATTCATTCCGCTTGCTATCCCGCTCTAATCCCCGGAGGGGTCTCTGAGCGGCTACAGTTACTCGTTTAACCCTAACCTATGGCCACAATTTTTTTTTGGGGGGGGGGACAATCCCTACCGGCACCCAGTGGAGGGTTTTTTCTTCCTTCTCCCGGCTGGCTGCATCAGCTTCGGTCGTCGCTCAGCTTCTGGCTCCTTGTCCTGGCGGTCCTTCGGTGGCGGAGTGGGCGGGTCCTTCTTCTACACGGCGTGCTCTGGTGAGGCCTTGGCTCAGTCCTCGCAGCTCCGCCCCACCTGCACCGTCCACGCTTGTGTGTCGTCCTGGCTCTGCCTCTCCGCCGACGTCTGTTTCGCCTTCGATGTACCGGACGCCATCTTCACTGCTCGCCGCTCATTGCCCACGCCATCCGCCGTCCGCCGGGCTCCATTGCTCCAACGACCCCCACGGGAGGGTGCCCCCTACCTTCTAAGGTAGGTTCCCATTTATCTACTTGCGCATGATGTTACTGGCGCTTTCAAACCGCTGGGTTATGCCATTGTTTTATGATGTTGTTGTACTGTTTTACTTGTGTGTCAGCCCAAGCAAGTCCTTGGAGAAGTGGCATGTACATTTTTAAAATAACTGAATTTATGCCATGTTCTGTTTTGTCACACAATTTTCCAGTAATGTGTATGCATTTTTAACATTATTTGTGTGTTGATAAACCAGTGTTATATAGGATCAATACATTACACACCCAAGTGATGTCCATTGTACACAGAAATACTAAACAACTGCCCTAAAAATGACAGAAATTAGAAAATAACAAACGGGACCCGCAAGGACTTGTGGGGGGCATCTCATCCCTTCCACCATTTCCTGAAAGCCCCCATAGCCCTCCCCCCTCCCCCCTGCCTTTTACTGACAGCAATCAAGCATTGCTTGTGGTTGCCTAGGAACAGCCACTGAGGGCATTTTTTCCTTAAAGCTACAAGTACGGCTTCTATAATTTGGGGGATTTAACCCCCCCAATGTATTTTTTCTATAGATTTCAGATTTTTCTGCAAACCTGAGGCTTTTCATAGGTTTGTAGAAAGATCTGTTTTATCCTTCCATGGCCCCAGTCTCTGCATTTAAGTACCCAACAGATCTGACCATGTTGAGAATTAGATTTATTGATGACTAGGAGTAATGCTCGTTGTGGGAAGAAATACAACGGGATCTAGAAGGAAGCTCCAGATGAGTGTCCTGACTGTGGCTGGTGGGGCGGCAGGGGGAAGCGGAAAATGGAGGGAGGCAAGCCATGTTTCTTTCCTTCTGCTTAGCTATAAGGCAGGGCTGTCTCAAGTTATTTTGCTGCCTCAAGTGGGTAGAATGGGAGGACAGCCTCATGGTAACAGATATGGTCCTCTCCACCTCTGACTTATTTTTTGAGGGGGAGGGGGGTGTTATGCAGTGGCAGCTAAGGTAGAAAAGCACCTCCTCCTGTGCCATGTTTTCTGGGTTCCAAGGGTCTGGAAAGTAGTTCCATAGCTGATTACACGGTTACCAACTCTGGGTTGGGAAATACCTGTAGATTTGAGGGGTAAAGCCTGGGGTGGGCAGGATTTGGGGTGGAGAGGGACCTCAGGAGGGCATAATGCCATAGAATCTACTGCCCAAAGCAGCCATTGTCTCCAAGAGAACTGATCTGAGTCATCTGGACATCAGTTTTAATAGCTGAAGCCCTGATTGCTACGTCACATTGGCTGTCATACAGGGGCCATCTCAGCAGGATATAAGGACACAGAGTCCACCATTTTCTCCAGGGAACTGATCTCTGCCATCTGGAAAGCAGTTGTAATTCTGAGTGATCTTTAGCCCTCACCTGGAGATTTGCAACCATGGTTTCCCCCAACAGACACTAAGGGGAAATTTATTTTACGTCAGAACATCAACAGCAAACTGAAAGGCCAGTGAGGCCTCATATGCAAACGACCTCTGTGTTCTGACTGGCTGTGGGGGGGAGAGGAACCGCAAACTGTTTAGAATGTTGGAGGCAGGACTCAGGCAAAGCAGCCAGTGGATAGGGAGACCCTCTGAATGACAGATCAGAGAGCGAACTGATTTTGGAGCATGTTGGAATGTTCAGGGGAGTCCATGACCAAAATAGAATTATATATACCGGAGGATGCTCTAAGAACAAGATAACACACACAAAAGCAGTGCCAAAATTTCTGTGACCTCTTGAACACCTCACCATATACTTTAATATCTCATACTGTAATGTATGATTGAGAAAAATTCATTTGGATAGCCTCACACATCATGGAGTCCCCTCATCAAAGAGCCAGGATTGGCTCCCTCTTCCCATTAAGTGCAGCTTTGGCAATGTCACATGGGGTGTGTGTGTGCTTGCCAAATGGCCCTTCAGTCCCACTTTATAAAATCTCCCAGATTTGGTTGCTTTCACACGGCCATCGTACCCCTGACGATAATTAATTTGTCCCTCTGCCTCCTTAATGATATTTTGATGAGATAATCAAGGACATTTGTGGAACTAATGTTCAATTAGAACTGCACATTCATTCCGATCGGAGGTTTGTTTTTAAAAATAGGGGGGCTGGAACAGGGTGGGGAGGGGGGGGAGTCTAATTAACTCCCTAGAAACAGTCTGTTGATATTGGGCACCAGGAGCAGAGCCCACAGTTCTCAGGTTTCAGTCTGATCCTTTTTACCTCCACTGACTTCAGAAAACATTCCCGCCACAGAAAAGAGCGACCAAATCAGAAACACGTTTGTGTACATTTAGGGAGCCTCTCAAGCTGGGAGTTCAGCAGCCAAGCTCTCTGGGAGAACAGGGCCGGTCCTTTCAGTCATGTGGTCAGTTTCCGCTTGTGCGGGTGCCTTGCAAAGAGTTCTGTTTTACAGAAATGTAGCATGCGTTCTTAGAACATATAAACACTGAGTGCCAGATGCCGGATTATTTCGTGACTCCTTCCCCTCGGGTTGCCCCTGAGGGTTGCCTTTGGCCATTTTTTTTAAAAAAGAAAAAGAAACCCTCCCTGTGAAAGTTCTCAAAGCGGCAGAACAGGCCAAACAGACAAAACAGGGAGAATAATACCGAGTGTGAATGTACAAGATGCACAGGGCAAACCTAAACAGATATGCAGGCATTGAAGTCAATGAGTTTAGAAGGGAGTCATGCTCTTTTGGATGGTAGTTCCACATTGGGGCTTCAGGACATGAATTCATTTAAACTAAAAAAAACAACAACCCCAAAACAATCCCACATGCTTGCGAGGCAGCCAACGACAAAAGGTTGTAACACATCGAAACAACAAACCCTCCCCCGAAAACCAACGCAAATCACCAATGCAGGCGGCAGCCCAACAAGGGGGGGGGGGGGAAGGAATATTCGGCGTAATTCGGGGAAGAACAAATAAAAGCCCGAAGAAATGGAATCAAATATGCAACAAAACAAATCAACCAAAAATGCCCCAATCAATCAGATGTTTAAAGCCAGAAAGCAATTTTTTTTGAGAGAGAGAGAGAATAAAGGGATGCCCTAAATACTTTCCTTTGAGGAATTAATTTCTGCCACAATTTGTTTGACAAATAAGCACTCCCTGGATCAAATGAGATGTGACAAGGATCACGGATTTCTCTTAGGCTTACCAGGTGCCCACTAATGGTGGACAAACTCCTGGTAATTGTTGCCGATGCCCACCAAAACCCATCTGGTCGGCAGACAAAAGAAGGCTGGCAAAACGGGATGTGTGCTATCTTCATCGCCATGCAATGATGTCACTTCTGGTACGACCTAGAAGCTGCAGCACCACACTGGCATGATGCTGTAGCACTCACCCAGAGCTTCTGACTTAGGGCTGTTTACAGGACCATAGCTATGGTGGGGCTTTTGCGGGCTCCGTCCCCTTTCTTAAAGGCACAGCCCCACAGTAATATCTCCTGCAAATGCTTTTTCAATCATTTAAAACATTTTTAAAAGGCGTGTGCACTTTTAAGCAGAGTGAGGTGCTGTACTTGACTAATTCCCTCACTAAGCAAGGGGGTTGGAATAAGTGACCTCTAGAATCCCTTCTGGAGCTGCGGTGGCTCAAGTGGTTAAGACACTGAACTGCAGGCTGTGGAAGGTCAGTAGTTCAGCAGTTCGACACCCGAGTGTGCCGCATGATGGAGTGAGCTCCCGTCTCTACTTCCAGCTCCTGCCAACCTAGCAGTTCGAAAGCAAGAAATTGCAAGTAGATAAATAGCTACCACTTCAGTGGGAAGGTAACAGCGTTCCGTGCGCCTTGGTGTTTAGTCATGCCAGCCACATGACCACGGAAACGTCTTCGGACAGCGCTGGCTCTTCGGCTTTGAAACGGAGATGAGCACCGCAACCCTAGAGTCGGATTCGACTGGCTTTCGAGCAAGGGAATCTTTACCTTTACCTTTTAGGATCCCTTCTAACTCTGTGTCAAGAAATTATTGATAGTATGCTCCGGTGGGAGGGCGGGATAAAAAGCAAATAAATAAATAAATAAATATGCACCTGAAGCAGTCTTGAAAGAATTTTAGAGGGAAGCACATAGCTGCTTTTCACATAACCAAATGATGTAAGTAAGAAAGGAAGAGGGAGTAGAAAAAACACAAAAGGTGTAAGGTCTCATCTGATGAAACCTTGGTGAAACGGTCTATTGAGCGCTGCACCATCAGAAAGAAAAACTTGAGACCAATTTACTTCAAAGAAAACATCTTTAATGATTTGTTATTCACTGGATAATTAAAGAAGATATAGTTTTCTCTAACAAGGTTTCGTTATGATATCATGGTTGTTTTTCCTTACAACGTTCGGTTTGCTTAGGCTGGCAGAAGTGATTAACTTGCAGCAGCTGAGAACTGTCTATTGGCTCAATGGCTTTTTCTTTCTGCACTGAGAACTTCATCCCTGCCAGAAAAAAATTTGCCCCGCAAGCCACAAAACCCTGGCTACGGGCCTGGCTGTCCATCAGTTAAAGACTAAGTTGTGTACATATCGATCTTTTAACTATTCCTAAGCCCATTGGAGCTGCAGTGGCTCAAGTGGTTAAGACGCTGAACTGCAGGCTGTGGAAGGTCGGTAGTTCAGCAGTTTGAGACCCGAGTGATGGAGTGAGCTCCCGTCACTAGTTCCAGCTCCTGCCAACCTAGAGTCGGATTCGACTGGCTTTCAAGCAAGGGAACCTTAACTTTACCTTTAAGCCCAATGGTCTCGTCTTTTGCTCATCCCACACTGTCCAACGACCTGGCTTGCCCCTTCAGAGACCAGCCCAGCCCAGAAAATTTTTGTTGCCCCCCCCCAGGGAGGCAGTTTAGTACAGTGGAGCTGACTACATCACAGGGTTGTTGTTGTTAGGGAAATATAGATAAGCTAGGTAAGAGCTGACGGGTAAAAATGGGGGGGGGAGCAGCACCTGGGGCAGTTCAGAACTGTTAAAGAAAGGTCAGGGTTTGTGTCTGGGAGTTGTATTCTCTCTGCGACACTGTGCATTGCTCCAGGATCGAAGCCGACTCCCCCAGAAGTTCCAAGATGTCTGGCAAGCCTTGCTGAAGGAGCTGGGAGAGCCCCTCGAGGTTTTACAGACATAACCTGGTTCCGTTGGCTAGCTAGCAGCAGAAGCAGGACAATAACCCCCTGAGCAGCCCCTTAACCCCTGGTGCCAACGGGCTATTCTCCTCTTGTCCCCTTCATACACCCCTCCTCCACCTTTGAAGGCAATCCGAGAGGAGAGCAAAGACAGGAGCTTCATCCTGCACCTCCCAGAGCAGCTCAGGCATTGCAATCGCACTGGCAGCAAGACCGAGGGAGGCGGGCACGTCACAGAGAGGGGGAAAGGGGGAGACATGGCTGTTTGGGGAGGGGGCCATCCACTCATAGGCACCCCCTACGTGTACGGGCCTGTCAGAGACCCATTCCATGCTCTCTAGCAAACTATCCTCATGCTTCATTCTACCCTCCCACTATTATATTGAGAGCCAGTTTGGTGTAGTGGTTAAGTGTGGGGACTCTAATCTGGGGGAACTGGGTTTGATTCCCCACTCCTCCACTTGCAGCCGCTGGATGACCTTGGGCAAGCCATAGTTCCGTCAGAGCTGTTCTCGAAAAGAGCAGTTTCTGTCAGAGCTCTCTCAGCCCCACCTACAGGGTGTCTGTTGCGGGGAGGGGAAGGGAAAGGAGTCTGTAAGCCGCTCTGAGACTCTGAGTGAAGGGTTATGGTGTAAATCTAATCTCCTCCTCCTCCTATATTGAATCCACATTTTGCTGCCACTGACCTGGCAGCAGGAAGCTGAGCTACAGTCTGTTTTCCTCGATGTAGCATTTCGATTTCCTGCCAGCAGGATAATGGCAGGTGCAAAAAAGACAGACTTGTCCACACAGTTCCGTGTAGACATCTGGCAGGCCAGCAACAGGCCAAAGCAGTCGTAACAGCACACTGTGGCTTTGTTCCCAAACCCGGGGGGGGGGTGAAGTCGATTATTCTAATGCCGCCTCTGCTTTTGGCATCAGGCTCGGAGCTCGTGCCCACTTTCCTGGAGAGCTGACATCCTCCTTAGGAAAGACAGAACTCCCACCAGCTGCCCTAAGGATATAGCTGGTAGCTGTCCAGACTGGGCAACACATAGGCTATTTTAAACATGGTTGGTTTCCTTATGTAAGCGTACAGATCCACGTCCATAGAAACATCTGTCTGGCTTTTGATTTTTCTTCTGTGTTTTGCCTGTCTGGGCACTTTGTATTCTCTCTCTTCCACACCTGTCAAAAATAATAATAATCAGGATTAGATCTTAAATCCGAGCTGCAAACAAGCCTCAGATTTAGCAAGAGTTATCTTCATTTGCATATCTGCATGATATGCTAAATGCAGATACGCAGACGATACCACTCTAATGGCAGAAAGTGAAGAGGACCTAAAGAGCTTCGTTCAGGGTGAAAGAGGAGAGCGCAAAAGTTGGCTTGAAACTCATAAAAAAACCATGAAGATCATCACATCTGGCCCCATCACTCCTTGACAAATAGAACGGGAAGTCGTGGAAGCAGTGACAGACTTCACGTTCCTGGGATCCAAGATCACTGCAGACCGTGACTGCAGCCATGAAATTAAAAGACACCTGCTCCTTGGGAGGAAAGTGATGGCAAACCTAGACAGCATGAAATTAAAAGACGCCTGCTCCTTGGGAGGAAAGTGATGGCGAACCTAAACAGCATGATAAAAAGTAGAGACATCACCCTGCCAACAAAAATACGCATGGTCCAAGCAATGGTATTCCCAGTAGTCATGTATGGCTGCGAGAGTTGGACTATAAGGAAGGCCGAGCGCCGAAGAATAGATTCTTTTGAACTATGGTGCTGGAGAAGACTCTTGAGAGTCCCTTGGACTGCAAGAAGATCAAATCAGTCAATCCTCAAAGACATCAACCCGGACTGTTCCCTGGAAGGCCAGATACTGAAGCTGAAGCTCAAATACTTTGGCCACCAAATGAGAAGAGAGCACTCACTGGAGAACATCAGTCAGGGCCTGGTGTGATGTGGTCCATGGGGTCGCGAAGAGTCGGACTTGACTGTGCGACTGAACAACAACAATCTTCATTTGCAAACTTATCCAGATCTTGAGGACAGATCCAGCAGTGTGGGTTCCACCCAGTATTAGGCTTCTGGAGCTGAGCTTGCCAGGTCAAACTGGAAAGACTTTGCAACATAACTTTGCAAAGAGCTGAGATGAATTGGAAGGTGTTTTGCCTTGATCTTCTTCTGAATTGTTAACTACCTTGGGTTCAGTGCAAAGGTTCTCTTTTGCTCCTCCCAGCCAAGGAGCCTTCTGCCTGCACAAAAAGTCTTCTGCCGACAAATATGCCTCTCCCGTTAAAGCAAGGCTCCTTACACTGGTAGATGGCTTCACCGTTAGAAGAATGGGAGTTTTGAATCCATTCTTTTATATAGAACTGGATTTGAAATGGGGAAGAGAGTAGAAAGGAAGCACACAGAATGGGAAATCAGTTCTGTAGTGTAAAAGCTGGCAGGTCTGTATTTCCCTGTTCCTCTACCCCACCAAGTATCTCTGATTATACATTCAGCAAAGTGGAAAGTCAAAGCTTTTCCCGGGCAGTACCATTTTTGGCTGCATGTGGGAGGATGCATGTTTGAATGCTTCCCCATCTACAAAAATAAATAAGTAAATAAAAACTGCACATATAAATCTGACAATTCTCCTTGACAGATGAGATCATATATGGAGAGAGGGAATGAACAATTGTTTATGGGACACTTAAAGGTAAAGGTTCTCTTGCTCGAAAGCCTGTCGAGTCCGACTCTAGGGTTGCAGTGCTCATCTCCATTTCAAAGCCGAAGAGCCAGCGCTGTCCGAAGACGTTTCCGTGGTCATGTGGCCGGCATGACTAAACACCAAGGCGCACGGAACGCTGTTACCTTCCCACCAAAGTGGTACCTATTTATCTACTTGTAATGTCTTGCTTTCGAACTGCTAGGTTGGCAGGAATGGGACACTTACATCTGGGTTTATCTTCCTTTCCAAGAGTCGAGACCAGTTTCCTCCTTTCTATCATTGCATCAGGCCAGTAAATACATTTCTGTCCATCACAGAGACGAAGAGAAGCAGCAGGCAGAACTGTATGTAATACAATCTTGCTACCTGGAGTAGAGTGGTGTCCCAGGTAGAAGCCCCATCTTGCCCAGTGTCTGGTTATCATATGGTAAACAAGCACTTCCCCCCAGCCATTAACTGAAGAGCCTGTTTAGTGTAGGGGTGAGGAGTGTGGACTCTAATCTGGGAGAACTGGGTTTGATTCCCCACTTCTCCACATGGAGCTCCTGGCATGACCTTGGATCAGTCATGGCTCTCTCAGAGCTATTCTCTCAAGGGCGGTTCTCCAGAGAGCTCTCTCAGCCCCACCTACATCACAGGGTGTCTGTTGTGGGGAAGGGAAGGGAAAGGAGATTGTAAAGTGCTCTGCTTCTCTTCTCTTCTCTTCTCTTCTCTTCTCTTCTCTTCTCTTCTCTTCTCTTCTCTTCTCTTCTCTTCTCTTCTCTTCTCTTCTCTTCTCTTCTCTTCTCTTCTCTTCTCTTCTCTTCTCTTCTCTTCTCTTCTCTTCTCTTCTCTTCTCTTCTCTTCTCTTCTCTTCTCTTCTCTTCTCTTCTCTTCTCTTCTCTTCTCTTCTCTTCTCTTCTCTTCTCTTCTCTTCTCTTCTCTTCTCTTCTCTTCTCTTCTCTTCTCTTCTCTTCTCTTCTCTTCTTCCTGCTAGCCAAACAATCCATTTTAAACTACCTGAATTGTGCACCAAAGAGGTTCTTTACTGGCAAGACCAAGTCTTCTTCCAAACCTCCTTTCCTCTGGAGTATCTCCTTCTCTGCCTTGCACAGTCAGGTTATACACCTTTGCCTCCTCCTCTATGCTAAGCTTGGGATTCTGATGGCTGTCCCACAACTGAAGCCTGAATCTGCTCCCATAGTGTAATTAGCCCTAGTGTGCTTTGCTCAGTGTATACTGTTGCTTGCTCAGGATTACCCTTGCCATTTGAGCACTTGGTAATTCATCAAATATATATTACTGTCTCTCTCTCTCCTTTTTGGATTATTTGCTGTCTAGATGCAGGGACCCTTGCTTTGGGTTTGGGCCCTGGCATCAGTCAGGCTGTGATCAGACAGCAGGCTTGGTGCAGTCTGGCCATGCCTCTAACCTCTCCAGAACTATTTGTTCCAGAGAGGGAGCAACCAGACATGCCACCCTTCTTTTTTTAAAAAACATATACTTTGTGCATCCACAGAATCGCTTATTCACCATGAGCAAATATGTGGTTATGTGCATATTGCTGAGGAAAATGGTGGACTGGGAGTGGAAGCTGCAGACCCCCAAACATCTTGAGCACGCAACGGGGTGATTAGTATGTGCAGTGGAACAATTTTAACTGTAAATATCGGACTTTTTCTGGTGCCAAGGAAGTCTGGGGTGAGAACGGGGGTGTGTGACAACTGTGGAATGGAACAGAAGACAGATGTTGCTGTCTGGATGTGCACATTAAATCCAGCAGGGAAGGGATGACATCGGACCTAACAGCCTGTCTGATTGCACCCTCAGAGGGTGTTTTCACGTATGCTAAATAATGCAGCCTCATTCCACTTCAGCGACACCTGCAAGCAAGGTTCCCTCTAAGCTGCAGAGTCTGGTGAGCAAAAATTCTACTTTGTGAGCTGCTGGCATTAAAGTTGTGAGCGAGTGATTTGACTGCTGCATAACTTAGTTTGCTCTGGAGCCATTCTTCCTGAGCAGAGACAAAAATGTGTGAGCCGGAGGCTAAGAAACTATGAGCTAGCTCACATTAACTCAGCTTAGAGGGAACACTGCCTGCAAGTGGGTTTTGCCATTTTACATAGCGAAATACAGTTGCAAAGTGAATTGGGGGAGTGGATTGAAAATGTGTTACTCAGTGTAAAAGCACCCTCAGTAATTACTACAGCCATCTTTAAAGGCCACTTTTGCACTGTCATTTTTGTCACTCGTTTGTCCTCCCCCCTTTCGACATGCCTTTTACTCCCTCTGGGACTACTAGAGAGAGCAAAACACATTTTGGGGGGTGGGAATCCTGAAGCAATAGGGACAAACGAGTGACAAATGTGATAATGTGGAAGTGGCTTTTGCTTCTGTGCTCACTGTATCTTCTTGGCCTCTTGCTTCTCCTGTTGCATGGAGTAACTTGCATACCATTTAGATGCCCAGAATGACTGGCTGCTAAGGACACTTCTAGCATGGGGAGCTGACATGGAGTGCTTGATATTATTTGGACTGCTTGAGATTTCCCCAGCCCACATATTTGTCTTCGTCCCCTGAATAAACATTATTTCTGGTTTCATTCGACACTGATTTCTCCTTCCAAACTGTTAAGTCCGGCGCTTAACAATGAGTCGGAGAGTGATTTCAGTAAAAGACTCAAGTTTATTCAGCTCTTTCTTCACTTCTTCGACACGGTACAACATCTGATAGCCCGAACAGTTTGCCCATTGAAACTGCCCGGTATTTAAACATTCCCGGCTAACATAGCCACTCCCACTATACACATACCAACCTATCAGGTTGAGCGCATAAGGACCAATCACAAACGTTCCCGCTTGCAGCTTGCTTGAATGTGATTGGGTCGTGCGTCTTGGACTAGAATCCTCTGTCCAAGACGAAGCTTAACATTGCTTCCCTATGGGAGGTTTCCCATACATCCTAATGTACTCATGGCAGCTAAGAATACATTACACAAACCTGCAGCAGCGCCTCACCATCATGGATCCTTTAGCACTGTTGTGCGGTTCACTGCCTAGAATGAGGGTTTTGTGATGCCGGATGTAGACCGTAAGCCAGCATCCTTCTCGGAATGAGAGGCAGTGGAGGAAAGTAGCTTGCTTCTCTTCAGGCTCGTCTAGTGTGGATTTGGGATCTGTTTGTAAAGTGGCCATACCCTTGGGTGGCCCACTCTCTTTCCAGTACAGTGAGTGAACACATAGACAAATTGTCTGCATACAGCTACTGAATAGAATAGAATAGAATAAAATTTATTGTATGTGGCCATTGGCCGTCACAATTTTATATAAAACTGGATCCCTACTATCTTAAAATACACATTAGTTATTAAATTCAGTGAGAATTAAATTAATTTGTACAATATCTAAAATATTTAAAATGCCTCAAATTAATGTTGTATACAGCATTTATAAATTCCAATTCCAATTGTAGCAATGTTAATGCCCTTGCATCTCAGTAAGCTGCGTTCCTAAGAACCACCTTTGCTCTCACTTTCCTGGCTGCTAACACAAAAAGTGCTGCCTTATAAGATACCAAAGGATTCACGTCTGACAACAGAAAAATTAGGTTATTACTATCAGAAAAATTGTGCAGTTGATTAAGTATTTGAGATAAAATACAGCTGCTGCAGAAAATGCAAACAAAATAAAATAAAGCAGTTAGTGGACATGTCTGACAGCAGTGAAATTTTGGAATAAAATTGATAAATTCCATGAATAAATAAAAATAAATTAAAGGTAAAAGTTTCCCTTGCTCGAAAGCCAGTCGAATCCGACTCTAGGGGGTGGTGCTCATCTCCATTTCCAAGCTGAAGAGCCAGCACTGCCCAAAGACTTTTTCCGTGCTCACGTGGCCGAGGCGCACAGAACACTGTTACCTTCCCACCGAAGTGGTACCTATTTATCCACTTGCAATTTCTTGCTTTTGAACTGCTAGATTGGCAGGAGCTGGGGCCAGAGACGGGAGCTCACTCTGTCACACGGCACTAATGTCTCGAACTGCCAAACTACAGACCTTCTGATCTGCAGCTCAGTGTCTTAACCTCTGAGCCACCATAGCCCCTAAAAATAAATTAGATGATATCAAAGCTTAATTAGAGTACAAGAAGTAAGACTGAGATGCAAGCATTTATTTTGCTATTTATGGAGATGGCCGGACAAAAATCCAGAGTTAGACCAATTGTTCTTTCTGTTATACAGTTAGATTAAAGATTCCCAAATCATCACCGAGAACTAATTTCATATAGAAATGTATTGCGGACTATTCTGTCAATGAGGGACTGGAAAAATAAATTCCATGAAAAGAAAAAAATAAGTAAAAAATAAATTGCATTACGTCAAAGCTTAATTAGAGGAGAAGAAGGAAAACAGAGATGCAACCATTTATTTTGCCATTTATTCAATACTGGGGGAAATAAGGTTCACGCATCTGTAGGTATAAATCGTGTTCAATTTATTGTGCTCTATATTGTAATGTGTTTAGATGACATTGTTATAAATCATACAATATTCATTTAATGATCATTTAAGTATACACACCCACCCACCAAGGTTCCACTTTCCCTTCTCACATAGAGGTTGTTGGGAGAACATTCAAACAAGCTACCTCCTTGCTTTCTGCTGCTGGAGGTAGTACATTCAGGAACACCTTTGCTGCTTGATTCTGCTCCGTTCTAAACAGTTTACATTCTGTTCTTCGCTCTGGACCTTCCTGACTTGACTCTTCAGTCAACCCTGTAGGATTATTCTCCTAGTTTTAACCTTGTTGCCCGGATTCAGACTATTTTATTGAAGAGGGGCTGTGGCTCAGTGGTAGAGCGTCCGCTGGGCACGCAGAAAGCCTCAGGTTCAATCCTCTGCACTTCCAGTCAAAACGGTTGGATTCTCTGGGCTTGGTACTGCCAGGGAACCATGAGAAAAGTAGCCGAGGGCTCAAAGGCTTTAACGCAGCAAAGCTGGGAGGAGGTGTGGCAGCAGACTTACAAAGTTACATGGACTGAGTAATCAGATCTAAAACTAATAAGTAGCTTTCATTAAAGGAAATACATCCTGGAGAGTGCAGGTAAGAGATAGAGATAGGTTACCTGTTCTAACTGACTAGTAGGTGTTGGATGCTGGATGCATGTCCAGCCTCCATGGTGCAAGATGAGAGCAACATGCACCTTCTTTGTGTGCGTGTGAGAGAGAAGTGTGTGAGAGTGGAAACAGAGGAAACTGCCCCTCAGTGTAGAGGAACAGATAGCAGGAAGGAAAGGATCCTCTATGGGTGCGTTCAGACAGGCCATTTAAGCCAGAAGAAACGCGATCACACTCACCTCCTGACTGCGCAGCACATCGCGATATGCCCGTTCACACTACCAGAGAGCCAGTTTGGTGTAGTGGTTAGGTGTGCGGACTCTAATTTGGGAGAACCGGGTTTGAGTCTCCACTCCTCCACTTGCACCTGCTGATCTGACCTTGGGTCAGTCACAAGCTCTGGCACAGCTGTTCCTGAAAGAGCAGTTTGTGTCAGAGTTCTCTCAGCCCCACCCACCTCACAGGGTGTCTGTTGTGGGGAGGAAGGGAAAGGAGTTTGTAAGCCGCTCTGAGACTCCAAGTGAAGGGCGGGGTATAAATCCAATCTCTTCTTCTTCTTCTTCTTCTTCTACTGATGCGCAGCAATGTACATCGGTGGGTGTTTTTATTTTACATTTTGCACATGCGCATAGGCAGCCATCCACAAAGTTGAGATCTTCGCACAGGCGCAGAACACCCCCTCCCAAAAAGCATGCCCTGAAACCAAGACTTCCCTTTAAACTTTTACAGCGAAAAGGGCCTCCATGAAGTCCCGGACTCGTCTGCAGCCTAAAACTAAGCATTTTTTTTTTTTTACAAATGTCGGGGTAAAGCTTCGCCCAAGCGCACATCAAGGTGGCAAAAAAAAAAAAAGGGCGGCCGAAAAGCAGAAGCCTCGGGTTTCCGAATGGAAGTGTCTCTACACCGGCGGAGAGCGATCAGACAGGGATAATGCAGTTGGAACTGGAGCACTCAGGATACCACCACTTGGGGACCTAGTAGCAGAATACACCGGTTTAAAGGGTGTTTGTGACGGTTAGGGACAGAAGGCAGATGTTCACTGTGTGATCGCGCGTAAGTCCTCCAATTCCAACCGGCATCTATACCGGCTTAAATGCCCATCTGAACGCACCCTATGTGTCCTGACCTCTCTACCTGTCTAAACTCTTTGGTGCCACCTCTCAAGTCTGAGACAGGAGACAGTGCAAAGTCCTCCACTTCCAACAAAAACAATCACGCAACAGGTGATGTGAAAGTTCTCTTAGTCCCTGGAAAGCCACCACCAGTCTGAGTAGATAGTACTGACCTTGATGGACAAATGGTCTGATTTAATAAGAAGGAGCTTCATATGCTCATGTGTACTGTTCCACCCCTGTGTCCTTTAATATTGCTTGGTCCGATGCAAGGAATGCTGGCCTCCCAGGTTCGCCGAGATCTAAATTCTAAATGAATCCTTCCAATGGGAATGGCCACTAATGGTGTTCTAAATTCTAAATGAATCTTGCCACATCCCTGCCCCAATCTCTAGACCAGAAGACAGAAGAAGAAGAAGAGCTGGTTATTATACCCTACTCTTCACTACCCGAAGGAGTCTTGGAGTAGCTTACAATCACTTTCCCTTCATCTCCCCACAACAGACACCCTGTCCACAGTGTTCCCTCTAAAGTGAGTTAGTGTGAGATAGCTCACAGATTTTTAGCCTCTGGCACACACATTTTTGTCTTAGCTCAGGAAGGATGGCTCCAGAGCAAGCTAATTTATGCAGTAGCCAAATAGCTCGCTCACAACTTTAATGCCAGTAGTTCACAAAGTAGAATTTTTGCTCACAAGTTTCCACAGCTTTTTGTCGAGGAGTGGGGAAGCAAACCTGGTTCTCCAGATTAGAGTCCGCCGCTCTTAACCACTACACGAGGGGTGTCAAACATGCGGCACGGGGGCTGGATCAGGCCCCCGGAGGGCTTCGATCAGGCCCACAGTGGAACTGGCTGTCTTCTGCTTCTTCTTCTAGTTCTGCTGTTGCCGCATCATCATAGGTTTGCAGCTTACAGATACACACCTGAACAGCATACTCAAGATTGCAACAGGACAGCCATTTCTATGCAATAATTCAGAGTGAGAGGTGTCCAGTTATCAGACAGTGTTAAATACCGTAAATGAAATATTGCAAGAGTGCTAATGTTTAAGCATGATTTTATTTTAAGTTAAAAAAAAACTCAGTTGTGTTTGTGTCCTTTATAAAGTTTATATCTCCGCTACCTGGCATTACGTTTTATGACACAAATGGCCCGGGCCAACAAGGTCTCATTAATGTCAGATCTGGCCCTCATAACAAATAAGTTCGACACCCCTGCACTACATCAAGCTGGCTCTCAGCTATAATATTTCCTCTTGATAAAGTCTACCTACTGAATGACTAAGTAGACCTTCAGCAGCATCCTACCTTAAGCTGCAAGATCTGAGTCCAATAGCACCTTAAAAACCAACCAGATTTGCAGGCTATAAGCTTTGGACAAAGCTCCTTTCGCAACTCGTGTAAGCTTATTCCTGGGAAGTCTTTCTGGTCTTTAAGGTACTGCTGGACCCGAGTCCAGCTCTTCTGCTGCAGAGTCGCAGACCAGCATGGCTGTCCACCTGAAACCAATGTCATCAGGAGGCAGTTCCTGAGGTCTGAGTTTCCTTCCCCAAACTCGTGGGGCTTTTCTGTTGAAGGAAGAGAGGAAGTCTTCATATTTAGTTTTGTGGCGTCCTACGCCATTATTGGTGATGTGTGGTTGCCACTGACTCCCAGCCAGTTTGGTGTAGTGGTTAAGAGCGCGGACTCTAATCTAGGAGAACCGGGTTTGATTCCGCATTCCTCCACATGCAGCTGCTGGAGTGACCTTGGGTCAGTCACAAGTTCTCTCAGAGCTGTTCTCTCAAGAGCAGTCCTTGAAAGAGCTCTCTCAGCTCCACCTACCTCACAGGTGTGTCTGTTGTGGGGAGGGGAAGGGAAAGGAGATTGTAAGCCGCTCTGAGTGAAGGGCAGGGTATAAATCCAATCTCTCCTCCTCCTCTTCTTCTACTCTAATTCACTGACTACCATTTGCTGGGAGAGGAGAACCGCTGAATCTCATGTTGTTGAGATGTTACCAGGAAGACGTGTGGGAGTGATGAGCCTCGGTGGTTGTCACGTAGCCCCCACAACATCTTATTAGCCTCTGAGATCAATCCGTGAACTTCTTATAAACTGCTCGGCAACAGGGGCTGACTGTTCCCAACTCCGGCAACTTCCTGCAGCTCATTTGAAAGGTTGTCTGAAGGGCAACGAAACTGGGCTCGTAGAAATGAAAAGCCAAATTCATATCGAGCTGGCTTTATAAATCTGGTCTCCACTTCCTGCTGTCCCAGAATACCCTATAAATAGAGTCCCCGTATGACATATGCCTCTTGTTGCTGGGTTGGGGGCAGGGTGGTGGCGGTGGAGAGAAAACAAACGGAATCGGAGTCCGTTTTACAGTAAGGTTGCTTTCCATGCTCTTGATGTCGTTCAAGGCCTGCAGGTCAAATGGCAGCTTTGTAAATTGACTGTGGCTAAAAGCGGTTCTTAAATGCCTCATTGTTTCTGTTTGAAGTGTGACTGCCCATGTGTGGTTAAAAGAGAGAGAGAGAGAAAAGGAAAGAAATGCAACATCACGGTGGAGGTTAGAAGACAAGAAAGAAGTGTTTGTGTGTCTCCTTATGTGTGGAATGTTCTCTTCCGAAAACCTTTTAACAACTAATCTTTTTAGCTGGGGTGGCAATAGCCAGAACTATCGCCCGAAGTCGGTACCTGGGGGACTTGATAACTAACAGATTTCACAGCGGTCCCCCCTCCCCCCTCACTTCTTATTCAGAGGGGATATTTAAAGTTTTCAATTTGGTACCAGCTGTTCCTTTGAACAATGCCATACTTATGATTCAGATCATGGGAGCAGCGTTATGAGCAAACCAAACTGATTATTTCCCTCCGTACTCTTACCGAAGGAAACAATAGGTGGGCTTGAAAGATAGGAGAGCCTCAAAAAAAAAAAAAAAAAAGGGAGGGGGGACTTGTGAATCAGTTTCCTGGTTTAACTGCGGCCACATGTGATTTTTTTTCTTTTATTGAAAACACATGCAACTTTGATAAAAGATTGCATTTAAAGAAGGGGGCTGGAGAAAGGCTACAGACAACAGGGGACTGTTTTTCATCAACTGTTTGAGCTACACGTTTGGCAAATGTTTCACATAAATGGACATGGGACAATTTCAAAGCCCCTTTCCTTCAGCCGTATAGACTGGCTTGGCTGATGGAGCCAGTTTGGTGTCGTGGTTAGGAGCGCAGACTCTAATCTGGGACAACCAGGTTTGATTCCCCATGCCTCCACATGCAGCTGCTGGTGTGACCTTGGGGCAGTTATGAGTTGTTTCAGAGCTGTTCTTTCAAGAGCAGTTCTCTCAGAGCTCTCTCAGCCCCACTTACTTCACAGGGCGCCTGTGTCCAGTAGCACCTTAAAGACCAACAAAGTTTTCCAGGATATAAAATTTTGTGAGTCAAAGCTCACTTTGTCAGTTGGTTTACCAGTCCTTCAGCATGGGCAGTGGGATGCTCCATCCCACCTCTCCTTTCCCACTGCTGCTTTGATAGCCAATCAAAAAATGGCAATCAGGCCAATGGTGCGATGTCACTTCCAGGGAAAACCCAGAAGTGACACCATGCTCCTCTAGGAATCTCCAGAAACTCTATGGTTTCACCAGAGCTTTTTGGCTATTCCTAGAGAGGTGTGATGTCACTTCCAGATTTCCCCTGGAAGTGCCGTCACCGAGCTGCTGATGGCTTCCCCCTCGTGCCTCCCTTGCTCTCCTCCTGGTTGACTCACATATTATAGAGGAGCTGTCCTGTGCTGTAAACACCTTTGCTTTAATCTAGCAAGCTCAACACCTTGAAAAAGTATCATATTTCAAATCACGAGACAGGGAAATCGGCACAAAATAAAACCTTTAAAAATTCGCTAAGTCTACATCTAACCTAGGCCTGGAGAAAAATGGCCTGTCCTTTTAATGAAGGCTTCATGAGATGTTCCTCATCTGGTGATGGTATTTACCACCATGCCATGAAAAACTTCAAGAGGTCTCCAGCACAGTGCCGTGTGCACTAAGGTGCCCATTTTCACCTTTCCTGGACCCTGCTGTGTGTTTTTAGAAAATGGGCAGGGCCAGGTAGCACTTTTGCCCAATAGGCTTGTGATTGGCCACCGGAGATCTGACTGGCTGGGCAGATTTTTTAAAATTGGTTTGACAGCAGCTGCCAACACGGCATAAGGATCTTCACTACCTGACCAAAGGGAAGCTGCACGTATGCAAGAAAAAAATATTTTTAAATAATAAGTTCCTTTTATAGGACATCCTGTTAAACAGAGCTTCTGCCTGGAATGCTAAAGAGGTGCTCTGAATTCTCTGATCTCAAATAGTGAGATAAGTTGTAATTCTGGGAGAACTCCAGGCTCCACCTTGTAGATGGTAAGAACACAAGAGAAGCCAACTAGGATCAGGCCAATGGCCCATCTAGTCCACCTCTCTGTGTCGCACACTAGCCGAAACCCAAGTGCCATCAGGAAGTCCACTAGATGGTGGCTGGAGATCTTCTGGGATTCCAACTAATCTCCAGGTGACTGAGATCAGGTCACCTGGAGAAATGGCCACTTTAGAAGGTAGGGTCGCCAGGTCTTACCTGGCTGCAGGCAGGGGGCTCCAGCCCAGGTTCCTGGATCTTCTGGTGTGTGCGTCCAACGTGCCCAGTGTGATGACATCACCTGGAAGAGACGTCATCACACCAGGCACATCGTACAGGGGACACTCTAGCATTTGACCAAAAACTGCATGGTCACCATAGAGTTTTGAGCTAAATGCTAGCGCGTCCCCCACACAACGTGCCTAGAGTGATGATGTCACCTCCAGGAGACATCATCGCACTGGACATGTTGGGTGCAATGGGGCTCTTTGGGGGTGGAGCTCCCTCTGCTGGCCAGTTGGCTGGCGGTGAACTGGGCCCCTCCAACGTGGGGGGAACCCCGCCCCCATTGGGGGGATGGCAATCCTATTGGAAGGTGGACTGTATGGCATTATACCCCATTGAAGTCCGTCCTCTCCTCTCCCCAAACCCTACCATCCTCAGGCTCCAACACCCAAATCTCTAGGTATTTCCCAACCCAGAGCCGGCAACTCTCATAATTTAGGATTGCAACGTTTACGTTAACTTCCCGAAATCCTGGGAAAGGAACTGAACCCCAAGTGATGACATCACTAACAAATCCCACTCATAAACCTTTAGCAAGGCTTCCCCCAAAGGCAAAATAGGGACAAGGCCCTGTCGTGGCAGAGACCAGCAGAAGGGATTGTCCACGGTGAGACTGGATAGGGGGAGGCCTGTGCAGTCTTTTTGCTGCCTCATATAGCAAGGCATTTGCAAAGCGGTCCTCTTGCGCTTTTGCAACTGGGCAAGCCTATCTCTGGTTCCTTCTATTCATTGTGTGAAGGCTCCTCCACCATCTGGACCACCTAGGTGGAAATGTTTTCTTTAAGGCGGCTAGTTTAAGGAACAGGGATTTACACCTCAGCCCCAAAGGTAATTACCAGATGGCAAATGGCTTGTTTTCACTTAATGATTCAGTGCAACTGACTCAGGGAGACAGACATGGAGGCCGAATTTCGTTTCCGAGCAAACTCTTCAGGTTGTTTGCAAGTAGTGCAGCCTGCCCCATGTTTCGTCTAGGGCAGCGGCCCTTCAGGCCACTTTTCCTATGTTGAGGACAAGTTGAGCATTACGTTTTTTAATGCCAAGGAACAATGTTGGCCCCGAGAACTCCTTGGAGCTGGCGTGGTTGAGTGTTCTCTTTGGCAATGAACATGTTCTGATTGGGAAATGACTAACCATCACATCCTTACACTCCAGGAAGACACAGTGTACATAGCGTTTGAGACTGATTGTTGTTGCTGCATCAAATTCAGAGTTGCAAAACATTTATTTGAAACACGGACAGTGTCTTGAGAAGGGGAAATAGAAATCTAATGGAACAAAATGGACAGGGGAATACAGACAGATGCTGTCAGGGTTGCGGGTACATGATATTCTGCCTGAGTATAAAAATCTGGAACTGGATAGAAAATTCAGCTAGACAGGATACGGCAACCCACTGGTATCGGTGCACATCTCCAGCTGTAGGGTAGGGTTGCCAGGCCTCCCACTAGGAAGGGAAGCTTCCTGCCAATCGTCATCATTGTACCAAACCAAATACCACCACTGGCCTCTGCACCGCTAAGTCACTTCTGGGTACAACCTGGAAGTGACAATGGGTAGCTCTAGGAATTTCTGCAAGCTCTATGGTTTTACCTGGCCACTCTAGATGAGGGCTTTATTTTTTAAAAAACAAAAATTGGATGGTGGGCAAAGGGAACTACTTTGTGACTCCCTCCTGTCTTGCCTATGTTCTGATGCTTTCAGCATTTTTTATTGCCAATCCAGCTCCGATATGTGGAAAAATAATGATGAAAGCAACAGTGAAGCAAGATGGGGGAGGGAATACATGTGGACCCTCCCATCCCATGCAGTTTGGCCCTAAGGCCTTTTGAGTTGTAAGCATGCTTCAGAGTGTGTAATTGATGCCCGATAAAAGAAACCAGAGGAATTGCTGAATAACTTTTCCAGTGATCCAAGTGTCTACTTCAGTTATTTGCCCCGCCCCATGACTGGTAAAAGCAACATAAATTATATAAAATAAGAGAAATCACGCTAATTGTTTAAACCATGTAGCTAAATTTGCCTTTTCTTTTTTTAGAACTTGGGATGCTGGTGCAGAATTCTACCTTTGTCTTTAAGCACAGAGCATATGCACTTCAGATTGTTGGCTTTGTAACAAGTTTATAAATCATGGGGCTGTATTGTACCAGGTTTCCCATTGGCAAAAGAAGGATGAAGCCCTTTTGACCGCCGAAAAAGCTATGCCAGGGTGGGACCTCTATAAGCAAAAACAACATGGCGTAGAGTGAAGAATGGAATCAGAAGAGACTGAATGGAAAAGCTGGTAGGATCCTGCCCATAATTGGAAAAAGTACTGTATGTATTTGAAGTGAAAAAAAGTTATGTGAAGAGATCACCACCTGTCTGAAGTGATAGTTTCTTCCATGCAACACATAAACAGTTTATGAAACTAAGTATCACAGTATGGCGATGACCACCAGCTTAATGTAACTCTGACCGATTCCCCACAAGCAGCTGTGCCACCCTCGCTCTCTCGCTATTCCATTTCCATTGGTCAATTTCACGCTATTTCCTGCATGGCCGTATTTTGCCCCACATCTCCCCTCAATTTCTCCTTCGTCTTCTAGATCTCAAAAAACAAGGACTGAGAAGGCACAGGGGAAACCAGGGGAGATGTGGGTCAAAATGCGGCCGTGCAGCGAATAGTGTGAAATTGACTAATGCAACCGGGGCAAAAGGAAGAGCGATGGCGGCACAGCTGCTTGTGGGGAATCGGTCTCTATAAAGAGATTAAACCATGGAGGAGAGCTCCATCAATGGCTCTTTGCCATGGGGGCTCAATGAAATCACGTTCAGAGGCCATGTATCTCTGAATATTAATGGGGGGGGCAACAACACAGAGAGGTTTTGACCTCCGTGCACTGCTGACAGACCTTCCAGGATAATTGTTGGCCACTTTGGGAAACAGGATGCCGGCCTAGATGGAACTCTCATCTTATTCAGCGGACCTTTTCTTCTGCTCGTACATTATCCAGATTTTGAATGGAGACACGCACGCTGCCCATTCTTTGCCATTTGCCTGCCATTTGCCGCAGACTGTTTCCTGCCCTTCTTGGTTATAGGCAGAGACCTGTTCTCTCCATCAAGGGCACATGCGTGCCACCCTTTTTCTGTGAAGGAAAAAAAAAACATGCTAACTTTTCTCAGCCTACCATCTAGCCTGTCCATCTGGGAGCCGGAGAAGGTTCTGGAGTCACGTTACACGCAAGATGGGTTTCAGAGAATGAACAGCCCTGTGTTTGTCATGTGGTTTATGGACAATATTTATTTTTTCCAAAGGATTTCTGAGGCACGTTTATGCCCCCCCCCGAAAAGATCACAGAGTCTGAACCAACAGAAGGGAATATGATATTAACCCAAAGGCTTGTAAAATTGCTCTGTAGTTATAAATTTGTTTTCCAGGTCCTCTGGTTTTTTTTTTAAAATCATAATTGACAAAGCAGATTTAATCCGTCAAGATGCACGTTTCATCAGGGGAAGCCGTCTTTCCTTCCACAGCACTGGCACAGGGGCAGAAGAGTACCCACTCAAGCTGGGTGGGACAGAACAGCACAAGATTTGTTGTACACAGTCCCTGCAGATAAGGTTGCCAACCTCCATCCAGGTGGGGGCTGGATATTGACCAGAATTACGATTGATCTCCAGACTACATACATTGCTTGTTTATTAATTATTTCATGAAAACTTTCATTCCATTTCTCCCGGAGAAAATGGCAGCTTTGGGAAGGTGAACTGCATGGCATTATACCTTACCAAGAGAAGGATAGACATTGGATTTCTACCTCGCCCTTCACTACCTGAAGGAGCCTCAGAGTAGTTTACAATCTCCTCTCCCTTCCCCTGCCCACAACAGACACCCTGTGAGGTAGGTGGGGCTGAGAGAGCTCTTTCGAGGACTGCTTGTGAGAGAACAGCTCTAAGAGAACTTGTGACTGACCCAAGGTCACACCAGCAGCTGCATGTGGAGGACTGGGGAATCAAACCCGGTTCTCCTAGATTAGAGTCCGCGCTCTTAACCACTACACCAAACTGGCTGTGAGTCAGTGGCAACCACACATCACCAATAATGGCGTAGAATGCCACAAAACTAAATATGAAGACTATCAAACCCGGCTCTCCCAGATTAAAGTCCACACTCCTAACCATTACACCAAACTGGCTCTTTAAGGTCCCTCTCCTCCTTAAATCCCACTTTCTAAGTTCCACCTTCAAATCTCATGGTATTTCTGAACCTGGAGTTGGCAATCCTACACCTACTGAAGTCATCAGCTCAAACCAGATCTAGAACTTTGTGCAAACTTGGGTTGGGATTTGGTCTTGGCTATCACCCAATTTAGGGTGCTGACTCTGGTCTTTGATATTCCTAGGGGCAGTGCCTTTGGAGGGGGGGACATTGGGGAGGGATTTCACCTAACATATGATATACCATAAAATCTGCCCTCTAAATCTGCCATTTTCTCCAGGGGTAACCAAGCATGAGAAGGATTACAATGTGTAAGTGAAAATCAAAAGGGGAAAACACTGCAATAAGATGCTAGCTATTTGGTAAATTTTCTAATTAATCACAGTAATGTATTTTACAATATTGTGACACAGTTAGGTTTCTCACGTGTACAATAAAATAATGCAAACTGATACAAAGAACAAAGTGAATCCAGAAGCGCAAGGACTTAGGCAAAAATCAACAATTGGTATAAGTGCTCTTATTCATAGAAGAATCATCAACATCAGTCATCAATCAACATAAGTCATCGAATCGACATGAGTTTTCAAAGTCATTGAATCAACATGAGTCATCACACGAGGATCCCGGGTATAAATTCACTTGTTTCGATAAACTTCTTCAGTGCGACAAACAGTTATTTTACAATAATGACTGTAAAAGGAATTCTCCAAGTTGTAGAATGTACCATCAAAAGTGACATTCAATCCACTGAATGGCTATATTGTAGAATTTCTATATGGGCACCATCAACTTTTCAATAGGAAATACGATCAGAACTTTCGGCCATTGGTATAGCCTCCAGGGGAGCTGATAGCTTTGGTCTGGAGGTCAGTCGTTACCCTGGGGGAACCTGGAAGTTGGCAACCCTAAGCTCAGCCCAAAGAGCGGGAGCTGTTCAGAGGACAGCTGGACCCAGCAAAGAAGCCGCTTAACAACAGCAGGCCAGAGTGGGTCAGATGATTCTTGCTGACCCCTGTAATGGTTTCCAGGTCAGGCTTGTTCACTGACTTGAGCTCTGCTTCTTTCAACAGACTTCCTGTTGTCCTTTCGCCTACTGGCATGGTTGACCTTTATCTCTTCCTGCCCAGCATTCAACTTGACTGGTGCCAGGTATGACAGAGGGAAGTCACGCAACGAGGCAGCCCTGACCCCATTTTATTTCTTTATTTCAAAGATTCACATCCCCCTCTTCATAGACCTGCTTGAGGCAGCTCATGACATGTAAGACAAAACGTTAAAACTTAGAATGATTACAACGAACAACCATTAAACCCAGAAGCATAAAAGCACGTAGCTATCTGGGGCATAGCAACCTGGGGCATAAAATATTTGGCTACTTATATGGTCCTCATATAGAATTGTAGAAACAATGAAAAAAGATCACTCTCTTCTTAAAAGCTTGGATAGAAATAAATGTTTTGATCTGGCGCCTCAAAGATAGGGTTGCCAGGTCTGGGTTGGGAAATACCTGGAGATTTGGGGGGGGGGAGCCTGAGGAAGGTGGGGTTTGGGGAGGGGAGGGACTTCAATGGCATATAATGCCACAGACTTCACCTTCCACAGCAGCCATTTTCTCCAAGTGATCGGCTCTCCATTGCCTGGAGATCAGTTGTAATCCCAGGAGATCTCCAGCCCGCACTTGGATGTTGTCAACCCTACCAAAAGAGAGTACAGTAGGTGCCAGGTGAGCCTCAATGGGGAGGGCATTCCACAGATGGGGAGAGTAAGTGATACTACTGAAAGGCAACTGGCGGGGGATGGGGAAGAGACTTACCAGGAGCAGCAGGGAGGCCCATCTCATCTACAATGAGATGTCTACATCACTGCCAGGGGTCATTTCCTGCAGGAGCGCACAGGAGCGGAGCTCCGGCAGTAAAGAGCCCAGGGGGCAGGCACATGCAACAAGCCCCACCCCCTGCTCCCAGCAGCCCTCAGTCAGAGCAAGAAGCAGCCAGGTAGGTTGCAGAGGGCCCCCCCCCTGGCCCAAAACAGTCCAGTGGCACCTTTAAGACCAATTTTTATTCAGGCACAAGCTCTCCCTCCTCTGCAAAGACAGATCTGCACATTCCTCCCCCCCAATAGCTAGCAATTCAAAACAGTCCAGTGGAGCCTGAGCGGTGGGTGTTGCCTTCTGACACACTTCCAGTGACGTCAGGGTGTGTGGCATATGCAAATGAGTTATGCTAATGAGCTCCTGCACCTCTTTTTCTACTAAATGACCCCTGATCACTGCCCATGTGACCCAGAAGTGACACTTTACTTCTGGAATGCTGAGGCAATACTCTGATATTTGGGCAAAAACTCTATGGTAAATTTGAGTTCTACTGAAGAGTTTTCCCCAAATACCAGATTGTCACCCCTAATGTCCCGGAAGTGACAGCATCTTTTCCGGGTCATTAGTGATGCACATAGACACGTCAATGCACCTGGGAGGATTTTCCTTTCTTTTTCCAGGCTAAGATCCCCCTGCCAGTCAGCTGATTGATGGCAGGGAGGTAGGGCCTGGCACCGGGGGACCCCTGCCTTCACCGGGGGTCTGGCAACCCTACTGAAAAAGCCCAGTCTCTTATTCCCAGTGATTTAGTTGATGCTGGTATGATGCATGTTGTCACTGCAGCTGAAGTACTGGCAAATGGGGCTAGCTCTGCCTCACTTCCCCTCAAAATATATTGACCCAATTAACACATTGTGCAAAACCATGGTTTAGTTAAACAAACTATGGTTAGTATGATTGTCTGAAATCATTCCATCCCACTAACTATGGTTAGTTAGGGCCCATCAAATCAGGATCTGAAGCAAGCATCTGAAACGGGTTTATTAACCACTGACAGTCTTAGACATCCTGCCGTACTCCTGATTTAAACTTGGCTTGCTCTCTGGGAATCCCCTCCCAGACAACAGAGAGACGGAAGTGAAACCAGTGTTTGTCAAGGCTAACCAGGATTTGAGTGGTTATCTGTGAGCTGAATCCTGGTTTTAAAAACTAGCCACTAGCTCAAATAAACCCGTGGTTTGGTGTAATGTCTGAACCAAGCCGCTGTCTTCTTATTCTAAGTTTTTCAAAGCCCTCCAACTCCTATGACAGAAAATCTGTCTATTTGTTACATGTTTAATCCCAGCCTTCAGGCTGTGGCATATATAGGTCTCCCTTTCATTTTCTCCTCAGAACACTGCTGTGAGGTAAATTAGACTGAAAGAGAGTTGACAGGGTGGCCATAGTTCATCTAGTGGACTCTGGCTGAACAAACATTGGAATCCATGTTGTCTAGCATGACATGTTAACACCACATAACAATTACTCTCAGATCTCAGTTGTTGCTTTTGATATGTCCACTTACCATGCTTTTGGTTCTTGTCTCAGTGGTCAGCTGATACGGGTCTCTTCTAAACTGGGCTTATTCACAGGCCCCACAGTGCCCCAGAGTCTACCACATCTGTTGCTGGAGACTAACCATTGCCACCGTACTCCATGTGACAGGCTACGCCCAACCCACCTACTCTGTGGAAAACAGGGGAGGGGGAGAAGAAGTAGACAACCTTATTAGAAAAATTAAGAGCACCAGGACAAAACAAGAAGCACCAGGACAAAACAAGAAGCTCCTCAGAACACTGCTGTGAGGTAAATTCCGTACTCCATGTGACAGGCTACGTTGCCCAACCAACCTACTCTGTGGAAAACAGGGGAGGGGGAGAAGAAGTAGACAACCTTATTAGAAAAATTAAGAGCACCAGGACAAAACAAGAAGCTCTGGAAACATTTACGTTGCTTAGAGAGGGAAGAATCTTGACTTTCTCAAAATTTCCAAAGCCCTGAAAGTTTTCATATAGCTAAACTAGATCTGAAAACTTAATTGGTGTAATCAGTAGATCGGTTAGCTAAATCTGTGGTTGATTAATCAGTGAGGCCCAATTTTAATCCTTGAGCAAAGGGGAAAGGTTCATTTAAAAGGATATTTTGATTCGGGGGTATTATTGTAACTGGAAATGAAAAGGGAAAATGTTTTCTAAAAGGGCCTGATGTAACTTTGTGTAGACTTTCAGGAAAATGGCCTCTATCAAATGTTTGCTAACATGCATGTGTACTGAAATGTAATGGAGTCACAGATTAAGCATCTACTTTTTGACCAGTAAATCAGTGAGCATTTTCTTGAGTTGATCTACTGACAAGTACTTGTAACTTGCTGCTAAAATTGGCCTCTGTTCAGGATGACTAGAAAACAGAAAAACTAAAGTCACCCCAGTTTTTAAAAATGGCTCCAGAGGGGATGCTGGAAATTAAAAGCCTAACATCTATTCCAGGTAGATTAATCGAAGCTGCTATTAAATAAATAATTATTAAGCACATTGAGGAACAACGTCTGCTGAGAGAAAAATCAACATGGCTTCTGCAAAGGGAAGTCCTGCCTCACCAACCTTTTGGAGTTCTTTGAACAGGTTAACTAGCACGTGGATAAGGGCCCTCAGGTAGACATCATATACTTGGACTTCCAGAAGGCTTTTAACTTCACTAAAGAGTCCTGAGTAAGTTTAGTGATCACAGCATAAGAGGACATGTCCTCTCATGGATTAAAAAGGGTTAAATGACAGGAAGCAAAGAGTAGGAATAAATGGACAGTTCTTACAATAGAGGGAAGCGAGCAGTGGGGTGTCACAAGGGTCAGTAGTGGGACTGAAGGTATTTAATTCATTCATAAATGATTTCGATAATGGCCAGATTTGCAGACAATACCAAATTATTCAGGATGGTGAAAACCAAGGAGGACTGTGAAGAACTACAGAAGGGTCTCTATATACTGGATGAGTGGGCGACCATGTGGTGAATGAAATTCAACTTGGGTAAGTGTGAGGTGATGCATACTGGAACAACAACAACCCTAATTTTAAATATATGTTGATGGGCTCTAGACTGCCTGAGACAGAGCACTGAAAGAGATCTTGGGTTGCTGTGGTAAGCTCTATGAAAATGTCAGCCCAGTGTGTGGCAACAGTGAAAAAGGCAACCTCCATGCTAGGAATTGTTAGGAAAGGGATTGAAGGTCACACCAGCAGCTGCATGTGGAGAAGTGGGGAATCAAACCTGGTTCTCCCAGATTAGAGTCCACACTCCTAACCACTACACCAAACTGGCTGTCTTAGGAAAGGAAGTAGCATGACAGAAGCATCTGTTTAATGTTTAGATTGCTCAAGTGTGCCCTATGCTTAGCTTTCAGCAGCACACAAAATTAAAAATTCACCATAGCCCATTGGATTCTTTGAGCCTAGGGAGCTTTGAAATAATTCAGTGGCATAGTTGTTGTAGTGTATTCAATAGCTGTCATTGAATGCCTAAACATGTATGCGAATCACCTCATAGAACTGTAATGTTAAGCTTCGTCCTGGGCTAGGATCCAAATACATCCAATCGCATGGCTAGCCCAGGAAGAACCAACCAATCGCATATCAGCAAGCTCCCTGAGCGGGAACGTCGATGATTGGTCCTTATGTAAACAATCTCATTGGTTGGTAATGTACAGTAAAGGCGTGGCTATATTAGCCGGGAGAGTTTAAAAAGGGAACAGCTTTAATGCTAAAGCTGTTCTGGCTATCAGATGTTGATCCGTGTTGGAGTTGTGTTACAATCGTTGAATAAAGCTGATCTTTTGCTGAATATCTCTCCAACTATTTTGTTAAGTGAGCGACTTAACAGTTGTGAAGTTTTGGATAAAGGGGCATTCTCATTGAATAACAGCCAGCTGGCCTTCTAAAAGGAACACAGAATCTGTCAAAAATCCAGATTCCAGTCACTGAAAGTCTACAGTCAGACATTTTTGCTGATGCTCATCCTCTCATAAGAAGACTGTCCGTCTCTTGCTAAAAACTTGAATTCTGGAGCAAAGCTTTCCCAAGGTTTGAAGCTCTTTTCTCTCCCAGTTTTCCCCTCCCTGGTTTTGGTCTCTGCCCACGGAATATGGGATGATTCAAGTCAGGGGTCATTTCGTAGAAAAAGAGCTAGGGGAACTCATTAGCATAACTCATTAGCATATGCCACACCCCCTGACATCAGGGGCCCGGCGGTGGACCTGCAAGGCCAGCGGGAGTGCGAGGAAGCCCCGCCAAGGCCCTCCCTGGCCCCATGCAGGCAGGGGTGGGGAGAGGCGGGGAGGAAGCAACTTACCCTCCCTCTTCTCCTGCCTCCTCCTGGCTGAATGAGGGCTGGAAGCAGGGCAGCCGGAAGCAGGGGGCGGGGCTTCGTCATGTGCCCCGCCCCCTGCACCTCACCCAGAGGAACTGCGTTCCCCCGCGTCCCCCCCCAAAATGACCTCTGATTCAAGTATATAAAGAATATGAGTTGGGCTTTGTATCTAATAGTGCCTGTAATGCCAACATAATTTGATCTGTCCGCGAATAACGGTTAGGATCTCATGTCGGCACTGTATATTCATGATAAGGAACAGGTGAAAAAAAAGATTGCCAGGCCTCTGCCCTCAACCCCTGGGAGCTTTTTGGAGTGGGTCACAGGGAGAGGATTCTTCAATGAATGACATGATAGTCTAGGAATTCCCCAAAGCTCAATGGTAAAACCATAGCATTTTGGGAGCTTCCTAGAGCGCTGTATCAGATATCACTTCTAGGTAAAACCAGGAAGTGATGTCATGACATCAATTGACATCGATGCCCCAAAGCCAGTTTGGTGTAGTGGTTAAGTGCGCAAACTCTAATTTGAGAGAACCGGGTTTGATTCCCCACTCCTCCGTGTGAAGCTGCTGGATGACCTTGGGCAAGCCATAGTTCTGTCAGAGCTGTTCTCTCAATGACAGTTCTGGAAAGAGCTCTCTCAGCCCCACCCACCTCCCAGGGTGTCTGTTGTGGGGAGGGGAAGGGAAAGGAGTTTGTAAACCGCTCTGAGACTCCGAGTGAAGGGCGGGGGTATAAATCCAGTCTCCTCTTCTTCTTCTTCCCCTCTACTGCTCTACTGAGTGAGCACTGGGCACATAGGAGGACTGGTAGGAGGACTCCTACCACAAGTGGGTAAGTGGTGACCCTGGTGGAAAAGGAGTCAAGGATAAAGAAACACTGGGATAGACTTGCCAGCTTTCCGGCTTTTCGGACTCCTTCTCCAGAACCAACAGAGTACATCATTGGGTAGCAGTCTTTGCATTGTGATGGCCTCCTTGATGAAGTCACCTCTGCCGGCCCTTTGCATCCTGCCAGCTCAGCAGTGTTTCTGCTGTGTGTCTGTCTCCTTCCTCTTTGCAAAATGCAGGAGCCTTCCGGCGTGAGTCAAATGGCAAGAATAGATGCGGGGAAAATCGCACGAAGCTGCGGGGCAAAATGCGGTCGCGCAGCAACTTGTGTGAAATTGACATGTACCATCGGGCCAAAGAGAAGAGTGAGCAGCGCCGGTCAATGGCTTGGACCCTGCGGCTACTGAGTGAGCTGGCCATTGGATTCAAAACCTGCCCCAGATGTGGTTTTGGTTTGTTCCCCTTTGTTGGCTATGTCTTGCTGATTTAAATTAGGTAATTTTGGATCCCTATCAGGGAGAAAAGCAGAATTAAAAATTACTTAAATAAATATGATCAACATGGTTTTGCCTACTAGAGCTTTAAAGTCATGATGACCTTGCTATCAGGATGTTCAGAGTTCCGTGGAGAATGCCCTATGAGCCATACTATTTCTGTCCAAGCAGGGAATCTATAGATTGAATAAGGGTATTTGTGACAGCAGGCTGAATGTTTCTCTCTCTCCTGTATCTGGGCATGCTTGGGTGCAAGCCCAAAGGTTTTTGGTCTTTGGCTCTTGGCCTCGGGGTCATAGCCTAGAACCAGCAAGAGAATCCCCCCCACACACTAGAACCAGCAAGAGAATCCCCCCCACACAAACACAGAAAGAGAGAGATCTGCTCCACATTAAACTTTCATCCCTCCTATTTTGGTATTATATATATCGCTATGAATAAGCTGCGGTGGCTCAAGTGGTTAAGACGCTGAACTGCAGGCTGTGGAAGGTCAGTAGTTCAGCAGTTCGAGACCCGGGTGCCGCATGATGAGCTCCCGGGCTCCCATCTCTAGTTCCAGCTCCTGCCAACCTAGCTCCCGTCTCTAGTTCCAGCTCCTGCCAACCTAGCAGTTCGAAAGCAAGACATTGCAAGTAGATAAATAGGTACCACTTCGGTGGGAAGGTAACAGCGTTCCGTGCGCCTTGGTGTTTAGTCAGGCCGGCCCCATGACCACGGAAACATCTTCGGACAGCGCTGGCTCTTTGGCTTTGAAACGGAGATGAGCACCGCAACCCTAGAGTCGGATTCGACTGGCTTTTGAGCAAGGGAACCTTTACCTTTACCTTTACATCGCTATAAACTGCTTTGGGTCTCCTCTTTAGGGACAACAGTGGGATTCTTTTGTTTGTTTGTTTTGCTGTCAAATCACGGCTGACTCATGGTGACCCTGTAGGGTTTTCAATGCAAGAGATGAACAGGAGTGGTTTCCCATGGACTGCCTCTGCGTCACAACCCTGGTATTCCTTGGAGGTCTCCCATCCAAATACTAGCCAGGGCTAACCCTGCTTAGCTTCTGAGTTCTGGTGAGATTTGATTAGCCTGGCCTATCCTGGCCATATTAATGATTAAATACTGCCGTGTGCTGTCTGTTGCAGTGCATATGATCGTACTGCATAATTTCTGCATATCATGTTTAAATGCTCATGCATTGTTTCAGCTCCGTTTCAGATTTTTGCTTGTTTCCAGTTTTTTGCAATCCAAACCTTATTGTACTTTCCATTGGATGTCTCATCCTGTTGATTGTACTGATTCATACTATATAATCTGCCTTGTGTCAGTGAGAAAGGTGGACTATAAAATAAATAAAATAAAATAAAGCAGGTGCTAGACAGGAGTTTTAGGACTATTCCGTTTTAGGTGCTTTCAGTTTTTAACCAGACATTTTTAATGTGAATTTAAAAAAATGGCTTTTATTGGACTCAAGTCCTCAGTAAATTTGTGTGTGGGTAAATGTGATTAACAACAACTGTGTGAAATACTTTTTCAGGGCCAAAAACGATGATGATTTTTCTTTTTTTGGCAGGAAGCACGGCTGACTTTATTTCTTTGTATTCATCCAAGAAGGACGGTTGCTTGTCCAGTAAAATAATTAAGATGAGGAACGTTCTGTCCCAAAGAGCTTCAGATTGGAAAAAATGTGGCTGTTTAAAGAAGGATTTGCAGTCCATTTGTATCCATTTGATGCACTGCTTTACTCCCCCAAATCCAGCCAGCACAATCTGTGTGCAGAAACGTGTGTGGTGGAGTGCCTTTCAAGATGCAATCATGAAAGGTGTTAAAAGGTAGTGCATGTGGGAGGATGGAGTCTTCATCCAACAGATGATCCTAATTTGTCAAATGGATAATGGCAGATGACCATACTGCTATTATCTCAAACACTCCAACCATTCTCAGATAGAAATAGGGTCATTTAAAAAACAAACAAACAAACATCATCATCCTATATGAAATATCACTCATTGTTGCAAGTGTTCAGATGGGTAGCTGTGTTGGTCTGCCGAACAAAGTTTGACTCCAGTGGCACCTTTAAGATCAGCAAAATTTTATTCAAGGTATAAGCTTTCTATATTCTTCTTAAATTGTGGAGCCCAGGGACTTCCGGTTTAAGCGTTTCGCTGCTGGGATGCGTCTCGTCTCGCTCGGATGGAGATGCGCCGAGACCCGGCTGACGGGAGGGGTTCAAGTTCGTCCTGGCCCCCCCCCGGGGTCTCTGGAGGAGCCCCCCAGCCTGGGGAGCTGAGGAGAGTCTCTTCCAAGGGGACGCCCGAGGAACTGAGGCTCATCTTCTTCCCCGATAGGTACCGTTGCCTCGGAGACAGTATGGCGCCTAGAGACGACTGCCGGAGCAAGCGATCACGACCAAACTTGTAAAAAAGACTCCCAAAAGATTTTATAATCGAACTAATCTCTGTATAACCAGTAAAGGTAAAGGTCCCCTTGCTCGAAAGCCAGTTGAATCCGACTCTAGGGTTGTGGTGCTCATCTCCATTTCAAAGCCCAAGCGCCAGCGCTGTCCGAAGATGTTTCCGTGATCATGTGGCCGGCATGACTAAACACCAAGGCGCACGGAACGCTGTTACCTTCCCACCGAAGTGGTACCTATTTATCTACTTGCAATTTCTTGCTTTCAAACTGCTAGGTTGGCAGGAGCTGGAACTAGAGATGGGAGCTCACTCTATCATGCAGCACCCGGGTCTCGAACTGCTGAACTACTGACCTTCCACAGCCTGCAGTTCAGCGTCTTAACCACTTGAGCCACCGCAGCTCCGTATAACCAGTACTAATAGGTTAAAAAGATCTATTTTTAAGCTTTTCAGATTGTGATTTGTATTAGTCTCTATCCCTTTCCCATATCCAGTAGGAGATTTAGAACAGAATCATAGTTTTTCTCCCCCTATTCAGTAGATTATATGTATCTAGAATTCCCTGACCCATTTTCCATAGTAATAGTGATAGGGCATTAGTATTCCTTTCCCCATTCCATATATGTAGTGTGTAGAAAATGCAAAAATAAAAAAATTCCCTTTCGGGGGGCCAAAAATAAATAAATTGTGGAGCCCAAAGCTAAACACTAGGTGAGGTATAACCAGAGCAGTGTAAAGCGATTTCATCACTTCGCGTCATCTGGATACTATACTTCTGTTGATACAGCCCAAAATCGTATTTGCCCCTTTAGCTACTGCATCACACTGCTGACTCATGTTCAGTGTATGGTCCAGTAAGACCCCTACATCCTTTTTGCACACATTACTGCCAAGACAAGTCTCCCCCATCCTATAATTATGCATTTGATTTTTCCTACCTAAATGCAGAACTTTACATTTATCTCCATTGAAATTAATTTTATTTGTTTTAGCCCTGTTTTCCAGTCTGTCAAGATCATCCTGTATCCTGACTCTGGCTTCTACTGTATCTGCTATCCCTCTCAATTTAGTATCATCTGCATATTTAATAAGCATTCCCTCTATTCTTTCATCCAAATCATTGATAAAGATGTTGAACAAAACAGGTCCCAGGACAGATCCTTGAGGCACTCCACTTGTCAGTCCTCTCCAAGAGGATGAGGAACCATTAATAAGCACTCTTTGGGTGTGATCTGTCAACCAGTTACAGATCCACCTAAAAGTAATAGGATCCAAACCACATTTTACCAACTTGTCAACAAGAATATTATTTTGAACCTTATCAAAAGCTTTGCTGAAATCAAGATAAACTATGTCTACAGAATTCCTCTGGTCCTGCAAGGTAGTAACTTTTTTGAAAAAGAGATAAGGTTAGTCTGACATGACTTGTTCTTGAGAAACCCATGCTGGCTCTTAGTAATCACAGCCGTCCTTTCTAAATGCTCAAGAACTGACTGTTTGATGATTTGTTCTAAAACTTTTTCAGGTATAGACGTCAAGCAGACAAGTCAGTAGTTACCTGGATCCTCCTTTCTCCCCTTCTTGAAGATGGGGACAACATTTGCCCACCTCCAATCTTCTGGCACCTCACCTGTTCTCCAAGAATTCTCAAAAAGAATGGACAGAGGCTTAGAAATTATTTTCACAAGTTCTTTTAGTATCCTTGGATGCAGCTCATCTGGCTCCAAGGACTTAGTTTCATTTAAATAGACTCGGTGTTTATGTACTACCCCTATGCTGATCCTAGGCTGCAACTCCTTTCCTTCATCTCTTGCTAGCCTAAGCTCATACTGTTTTTAGCATTTCTTGCTAGCCTAAGTTCATACTGAGCTTTAGCTTTCCTAACTCTCCCTCTCCAAGCACTGGTTATTTGTTTATATTCATCCTTGGTTATAAGGCCCTCCTTCCATTTCTTAAATGAGTCTTTTTTATTTCTCAAGTCTTTGGAAAGCTGTTTATGGAGCCACCTTGGCTTTAGGCTCCTCCCATTTTTCCTGCTCATAGGAATCATTTGTGGTTATGCCTTCAATATTTCACTTTTAAGAAACTCTCACCCCTCTTGGAACTCCCTTCTTCTTAGGTATTTATAACCATGGGATTCTAGTCAGCATAACTTTAAGTTTGTCAAAATTTGCTGTCCTGAAGTCCAACCTATATGTCTGACTACGTATAGCTTTTCCCTTTCCCAAGACTGTAAATTCCAAAATTAAATGGTCACTCACTACTACCCAGGGTGACCACTACTTCACGTCATCAACCAGTTCTTCCCTGTTGGCGAGAATCAAGTCCAAGATAGCAGATCCCCTTGTTTCCCTCTCCGCTTTCTGGAAAATGCAGTTGTCAGCAAGACAAGTCAGGAATTTGTTTGACCTTTCCTTTTTAGCAGAGTCGGACTTCCAACAGACATCTGGGTAATTGAAATCTCCCATAACCATTGTGTCCCATCTCTTTGAGAACTTTGTAATCTGTTCTAGGAGTGTCTCATCCAAGTGTCATGACCCTGGTACTCCTTGGAGGTCTGCCATCCAACTATTAGCAAGGGCGGACCCTGCTTGGCTTCCAAGATCTGATGAGATCGGGCTATCCTGGACTATTCAGGTCAGGGTTGTTAAGTCGCTCACTTAACAAAGTAGTCAAAGAGTGATTCAGCAAAGATTCAGCTTTATTCAGCAACCCAAACACAACTCCAACACAGATCAACATCTGATAGCCAGAACAGCTTTTACATTGCAGCTGTTCTGCTTTTAAACTCTCCCGGCTAATGTTGCCACGCCTACTGTACATTTACCAACCAATAAGGTTGCATACATAAGGACCAATCATGGACGTTCCCGCTCAGGGAGCTTGTTGATAGTGATTGGTCAGGAGCTTCCTGGGCCAGCAATGTGATTGGATGTATTTGGATCCTAGCCCAGGACGAAGCTTAACATAGCATTTCAATTAGATGTTTTCATAACACATTATGCATTCAATGGCAGCTTATTGAATACATTACAAGGGTATTTAGAATTCTATCAGTACTCTCTCCTGTAAGGAGTGAAGTTCCTTATAAAGTTCTCATATTAGTTTACGAAGTTAAAAGGCTCCATGTGAACTTCATTTCCTCAAGCAGCAACCTAACACAATTCTACTGTGACACGGGCTCTCTGTAAATGCCATCAGCGAGTCCTACCCTTTCTATTGTTGAAGGCTCTTTGCTACCCAGCTGAATTTGTTTACTTGGGAACAGCCTGCCCTGCACTGGTATAAGAGCCAAGGGAGAGTTTTGTTCTTTGGGCTACAGTTATATTAGAAGAACACCACTGCCCCATGCTGCATAATCAGCAGATGAAAATCAACCACTCCAGCTGCAGAGGGTGAAATGTCAAGCTAGGTAGGGCATTAGTGTTCATGCACATGCACTTATGCACTTGTGTGTCAGACTCAAGATACAGCCACCTTCTGGTTTTCTGCTAGAAAATAAGGGAGGGAGCAGATCCCTGAAGAAAGACGATGCTAACAACTCACATTAACAAAGGAACTCCAAACAGAGACTAAATAGGAGCAGCAATCTACCAAGTGTTGGATATTGTAACACTGCATGCAAGAGGATCTGGGAGGGAAAGGGTTAAGAGAACTCCTTCACTTGGGTACACTTGGCAGTTTGCCCCACCCTCTCATCGGTTAGATGCTGAGTCTTTTCAGCCATTTCTTGCCTTCTGTGTTTCATCTTATATAGGACCTCTGTTCTTCTCTCTCTTCCCTGGGCATGGAGCTGTAGCAGGTTAACCTTTCTGAAGATAATGTGTTCACAATAAGTCAAATGCACCTACATGAATATGTCATGCAAGATGTGCTTCTATTTTTGTATGCAAAATTTCTTTCTCTTGTTATCCACTGGAGTCAGGTCACCTTTGTAATTTGTTTGAACAGCATTTTCCCCTTAATCAGGAAATGTGGAGGACTGGGGATAGTGTGGTCCCTGCCACACGAGGGAAAAAAAGGACGGGCAAAGTGCGGCTTTTAAAAGCTGCACCAAAATAGGCACGCGGCGGGGGGATCATACAGATCCCGTGAGCTGCCGTGCAATTGCTCCCCGGCACGATCAGATGCCGGGGAGACCGGGGAGGAAGCCACGGGAGGCTGCCGAACTGCGCATGTCTGAGCATGCGCAGTTCGGCCAGAAGCTGGGGATGCGCCGGCGGAAGAACGCACCAGCGATCCCACGGCCGGCTTTGATGCGGCCTTTCGGAAAGAACCACCTCGGTAGGTGGTTCTTTTTTGCTGCGGGTTATCGTCGGAAGGACCGGATTGGGGATGGGTGCGCAATGCTTCCCAGATGTTGCAGTGGGATCGCGCCCGTTTGCTCCGCCCCCGATCCATCCCTCTCCCAGCCCAAATCCTCTCGTGTGACCGGGGCCTGTGTAAAGTTTCTGTGCTTCCAAGTCAAATGATTTTCTAAGAAACATTTAATCCAATATCAGAGACGAGGGCCAGCAAACATCAACCGTCCATGGTAAATAGGGACAGGTGGGACGTGTATTGTTTATTACTGCAGCCTGGGCTAAACCAGAGGCTGTATTTTGCCTGCCAATTGCAGGTAGGAATGCTGCAAAATTTCATGGTAAACACATTCAACAGTTGAGCTTAACATGACATGTAAGGTTGCAAATTTTTGGGGGTATGGGTACATGAGATATTGCAAAAAAACATGCTAGAAATAACATTACCATTTGTACCAGAGTTGTTTTTATTAAATATTATACCACAGAATAGCAAAAAACCAGAAGTATACTTGGTTATACATGTAATAACAACAGCCAGGATATTGTATGCTAAATATTGGAAAAAAGAAGAAATTCCAACAAAAGAAGAAATGATATATAAATTATTGGAAACAGCAGAAATGGATAATTTAACTTTGTGATTACAAGATAAAAAGAAGCAACGTTTGAGAAAATCTGGTTACGATTATACAAATGGATAGAAATTTACCTTGGAGAACAGATAATGTGATTATAATCAAATGAAGAACTGCTCTAACATTGTATATAAACTGGACTAGGTGTAAAAGAAAACGGATTTACTGTACTATGGAAATTTAAGCAGAGACAAGAGTATATGCTCTAGTGTTTATTGTTTGTTTGTCTTATGTCTTATTGTTTGTCTTATGTTGTTGTTTGTTTTTCAATTTCTCTTTGAAACTAATAACATTTTCTTAAAAAAAAGAGTTGAACTTGACATGTTGGGAAGTGGCAATCAGACATGAACTGACCACTCAGTCTGTTCCATTTGTGTCGAGCAGCTGTGAAGAACTGCTTCACACCGGGTTTTTGCAAAACGGTGCTTGTGCAAAGAGACGGCCAGTACACCCTGATCAGCAGCCATTAGCGTCACTAAGGACTACTTCGATGAACACCGAAGGGTGGGATTTTACTGACACACAGCATTTATTTATGACATTTATTTGATTTGTGAGTGGCCTAATTGTCTATTTAAACAAACGCCTGCTGAATAGAGGAGTTAGTTACACACCAAGGATTAGGGGCTTATTTGGGAAACTCAGTTGGGCTATATGAGACTGCACATGAGTGAAAAGCTGATTGTCCCGTACTGCACGGTTAGGAAGGAAAACAGTGAAGCAATGTGCTGAACACTCACAAACAGATTGATGAGAAGTCAAACTGATTGTCGAAAAATTGGTTTCCTGCTTGCAACTGGCAAACAAGATATAAGCCAAATTGGTTTGTGTTTGGAGCATCTCTGATTACAGGAACTGATATTGTGTATCCCTGTTCCCTTATTTGTGTGACGAAGGCTCCAAATCCTAAGTATACATAGGTCCAGGTTGCTCACTAGGCCACACCCAACCTCAGTTCATAAGCTCTGGAATCCATGGACTGGATCCTATAGAATATTTTCACCATAGACTGCCTTATTACACCATACACTTGAAGAAGAAGAAGAAGAGGTTTTTATACCCCACTGTTCTCTACCATAAAGAGTCTCAAAGCAGCTTACAATCACGTTTCCTTCCTCTCCCCACAACAGATACCTTATGAGGTAGGTGGGGCTGAGAGGGTTCTGAGAGAACTGTGACCGATTTCCCACAAGCTGCTGCTCCGCCCTCACTCTTCCCTTTCCACCGATTGTATGCATCAATTACCCACTATTTGCTGCGTGGCCTCATTTTGACATACGGCTTCACCCAATTTCACCTGCGTTTTCTGGATCCTCAAAAAACAGGATTGAGAAGACGCATGGGAAATCAGGTGAAGCCGTGGGTCAAACTGTGTCCGCGCAGCAAATAGTGGGAAATTGACGCATACAATCGGGGGAAAGGGAAGAGCGAGGATGGCGCAGTGGCGGTGGGAAATCAGTCTGTGACTGGCCTAAGTTCGCCCAGCTGGTTGCATGTGGAGGAGGAGGAGTGGGGAATCAAGCCTGTTCTTCCAGAATAGAGTCTTCACCACCACACCATGCTGGCTTTCACCCTGGAACCATCAGGGTAGCATTATGGGGGGAGCGTGGCTGTGGGAGGAGGGAAGTTCCTTCACGCGAGTGGAGCTCCACTCACCAATTGTTGGATCTAACCCCGTGATGCTATTTTGATTTACATTTGATGTCTTTTCAAGCCATTTACTCTTGGTAGATACTTGTGCGTGTTGTGAGGTAGGAGAAAGCACCAGGAGGAAGCGAGAACAGCCAGAGAGATTTGTCTGTTCCCTCCTATCATTGTCTTTTGCCAGTGGGTGAAGATTTCATTTCGTTTTGTCTGCTGTTCCCTCACTGCTTCTCATTGACTCTTCCTCCCATTCACGTGTTTATTTGTGTGTTCTGTCTTAGTTGTTTTTAACACATATATATATTTTAAAAGCTGGTTTTAATGTTTGTATCCATTTTTCTGTAATATGTAGCTGAGATGTTTGTGTTGAAATAAAAGGGGCTGTTGTATGATCTGGAGGATTTCTTTCCATGAAACATTTCTCCATGGATCTGTGCTTTTGAGTTGTGTTTACATTTCACAATCTTCCAGAATGGTCTCAGAGGAACCATTATGGCCTATATATCATATATTTGAAACAATCCACCATGAGTCTGGGGCAAGTGATGCTCTGTCTTATTGGTGCTTGGGGGGGGGGTCAACAGTGGGAGGGCTTCTAATGTCCTGGCCCCACTGGTGGACCTCCTGATGGCACCTGGTATTTCTGGCCACTGTGTGACACAGAGTGTTGGACTGGATGGCCCTTTGGCCTGATCCAACATTGGCGTCTCTTATGTTCTTATGAGTCAGAAAAGAGCTGGGCCTTTGTGGTCTACAAATAAAATGATGCACGGTATTATTATTATATCTTATCCACCATAAAGAATTTTTATAACATGTTCCTGGAACCTTTGCATACTTGGACTGTATTCCTGTTCAGATGACACTTCTTGTTTGTGCAGAGTGTTCAGAGCACTTTGCAGATGTTACCTTAGGGCCAAAACAGAAGTAACAAAGACCATGGGTCTCCGTTGGTCTGTAAAAGGTAAACTATGCATGCTGTTGAGGTTGACTGGTGTGGTTAGTCCAGTCACCATTAGTTAGCAGAGTGCTTAAATAAAGCTACAAACGCAGCAGCATCACTTTACCAGGTTACTCAGCTTACAAAGCTACACGTAGGGTGCGGTCAGACAGTGTGCTGGGAGTGGGTTAAACTGCTCTGGCCCCGATGCATTTTTTTTTAATCTGAAGAATCACGATCACACTTACCTCCTTGTTCCAGATCGCTGCACAGCAACATCTCTCCCTGCCGTCCACAGGTGGGAGTGTGCATTGGTGTTGTTTTTTTCTCTCTCTGAGTTTGGGCATGCGCACAGGCAGCCATCTGTAGAACTAAAATTTTCGCGCGTGCGCAGAACAGTGATTTCCACTTCAACCCGACTGCTGTAACACTTCCCTTTAAACTTTAAAGGAACACTTCCCTTTAAACATTTACCCTGAAAATTGCCTCCGTGAGATCCCGAACTCGTCTAAATGCTAAAACTAAGCACTGTTTAAACATTGTTTTTAATAATGCAGTGGCAGACCTCTGCCTATGTGCACACTGCCAATGCTTTAAAAAAATGGCAGGAGAAAAGCGGAAGCCTTGGGCAGCTTTTGAGCAGGGAGTGGGTTTAAACCGGAAGTGGCTCGACACCGGAGGAGCGATCAGACGTCAGAAAAGTGCGTCTGGAACCGGAGAATCAGGAAAATACCACTTGGGGACCTGGTATCAAAATACTTTGGGTTAAAGCAGTTTTGAGACGGAAATTGATGGCTGGGTACAGGAGGCAGATGTTGACTGTGTGATCACGCAGATAAAATCCGTTTCTGAGGCGGGCCGAAAGTGGACTAAACGGCTTGTCTGAACACACCCAGAGCCACACTGCAAGTTTAGAGGAGATATACTCCTCTCTTTATTTGAGAAGTACGCTTAGGATAGGAAAGAGCAGAGATTTGATAGAGTACTAACTTACAAGCTTAAGGATGGAAGCAGACGGCAAGAGGCCCATCTGCCTCATAGTGCCAAGAGAGGACCACATGTATTTCTCTTAGTGTGTGCAGGAAGAGAGCTTGTCTTCATCTGCATGTGAGTGCGAGAATGGAAGGAAAAGGAAATGGTCCCTGAGAACACAATCTGAGGTCCTGTTCATACGAGGGGTTTTGGTCCGGGAGCGAGACAGAACGGGGGCGGATCAAACGGGCACGATCCCACGGCAACATCTGGGAATCGTTGCCTGCCCGTCTCCGATCCGTCTCTCCTGGCCGAAAACCCGCACCGAAAAGAACCACCTAAGCTGGGTGGTTCTTCTGATTGAAGCGCCACAAGCCGGGCCGTCGGATCGCCGGTGTGTCTTTGCGCCGGCTCATCCCCGGCTCCTAGCCAAACTGCCCATGCTCCGACATGCGCAGTTCGGCAGGCTCCCCGTCTGAACTGTGTTTTCTCCCCGGCATCTGATCGTGCTGGGGAGAAAAGGCGCCGCGGCCCAGGGGATCGTGGGATCCCGGCCCGGCGTCTCAACTTTGGCGCGGCTTTTAAAAGCCGCGCTTTGAGCGACTTATCCCCTGCCGTGTGGCAGGGGCCCGAATTTCGAAGGGGACAGTGGCAGAAGAGTAAAGACAGGAAGAAAGGTCAGTGTGTGCCTATCTAGCCTCTCTTGCCACTCTGGAGGTATGAGTCTCACACCAGCAACTTTCAACCCATGCAGCCACATTGTCAGATCCCAGTCCAGTTATACTCAATGACTCTCGCTTTGACAGTGATTAGTTTATTGGAGCAAATGCAAGATCCAAAAGTCAACGTGTTAGAACTGAAGGTTTTTTGGCGGTTACAAGCATATTATAGGAAATCACACAGGTCCCCTCCAACCCCCATGCATACGTCACATCCACACGTCGCCTAATTGCCATGCCAACCAGGGGAGATATGTGTCCTCCTGGCAATCTAGAGTCCAAGATGGTACATGAATGTACTCAAGGTCACTTCTCCTGGGAAAGCAAAAGGGGAGGAGAAGGGGATGTCTGGTGGAAAAGTTACATCTCCTGAAAGCAAAGGTCACACTCACTCCCCGCACACTCTAGGAATGCCCTCCCCCCAACCATCATGGCAACCGAAGCAAGCATAGCATAGCAAGGACTGACACACATATTCTGATTGGGCCACATGAGTAGGGGAGAAGGGGTTTAAGCCTTCAAGCCCTGCTGGATGTCACTAATTGAAATTGGGTTCCCATTGCTATTATCAGTGGTTTTAAAGGGGGCGGGGATTGAGAAGAAGTCTGCATGCACACGAAAGCTTATACCTTGAATAAAACTTTGCTGGTCTTAAAGGTGCCACTGGACTCAGACTTTGCTCTTTTGATGGGAATTATCATAATGCTTCCAGTTGCAAAATACAGCTCTGAGTGCCCAAGGTGGTTCCCTGTGACAAATGTACTTGTTTCAGAGGTTGTTGTTGTTGTTGTTCAGTCGCACAGTCGAGTCCGACTCTTCGCGACCCCATGGACCAGCTCCCTCCAGGCCCTCCGGTCTTCCGCCATCCTCTGAAGTTTGCTCAACTTCATGTTCGTTGCATTGATGAAACTGTCTAACCATCTCATCCTTTGCCGTCCCCGTCTTCTTTGACCTTCAATCTTTCCCAGCATCAGGGTCTTCTCCAGTGAGTGCTCCCTTCTCATTGGGTGGCCAAAGTATTTGAGCTTCAGTTTCATTATCTGGCCTTCCAGGGAACAGTCAGGGTTGATTTCTTTGAGGATTGACTGATTTGGTCTTCTTGCAGTCCAAGGGACTCTCAAGAGTCTTCTCCAGCACCATAGTTCAAAAGAATCTATTCTTCTGCGTACACAGGTGTGCACTGACTCATATGGGACCATGCATTTGAGGTATGTGCTTCAATCCAGCATAGAAGAACCATCTTTGGTAACAGGTGTCTCCATATTTTTATTACTTCAATTTGATATACCGCCCTAACCCCCGTGGGGGTCTCTGGGCAGTTTACATGTGGGGTGCTAGTCACATTGAACCCTAACTAAGGCCACATTGATTCTATGGGGGGGCTGCCTACCGGCACCCAGGTGGAAGCTGATGTCTCTTCGGCTTGGATGTTCTTTTTCCGGCTCCATTCCTGTCAGCTAGATGTTCTTTTCCTGGCACTTAGGCAGTCAGGTGGTCTGATACACAGGTGACGTCCTCCTCCGGTCTGGCTGCGTCCTTCAGGGTCCACCGCGCCTTTGGATGACGTCCATCTGCATGGATCCATGTTGTGATGGTTTCCTAGCACCCAGTGAACTAGTTGGAGGTATCTTTTGATGTAAAGGAGGATGTGCTTTCCCATTCTGGGCTACAACTGAGTATAGCTCGTTCTCAGCCATATCACTGAAGCGGGATTTAGACCAAAGTCTCAGCCCCCAGCTAGTTTCTTAAATGTTCCACACGTCCTGCTTTATGGGTTAACAAAAATCGCAAAAATCGAAGAGGACAGCAAGTCCAGTGGCGAGCTGGAAACTGGTTCTTCCGGAGAGGACTCTCTGTCTGAGCAAGGGGCAACAGCCCCCAAAAGTCCTTACAAGTTGCGGAAGAGAAGGGAAAAGAAGAAGTAAAGGCGGAAGGACTTTGAATTGTGCCTTTGAGAACTCTGGTTTTGGGATGATTGGGGGTACTGTTACTAGACAGTTAAATTTAAACTCTAAGGGAAAAGGGCTATAAATGTTTGACTCAGTTTATAAAGGGATCAACGATGAGAAGACTTGATGTATCTAAGCTAGTTGGAGGATCTCCTCTCTTGGGTTTTTAGTTAGTAGTGGGTACTTTACTTTCTCCTGTATATGTAGTTTTCCCCTCCCTTCTTTTCTGTTGTAGTTTTTGTAGTTGATAAAAAGCAATAAAAAATCCCCTCCGGGGGCTTAAAAAAAATCGCAATAATTCTAGAATCTGCAGAGAGCCACCTCTTGGATTTGACTGAGGGCTCACCATCACCATTGGCTTTTATTTCTTGTTTACCGTTTAATTTTTCAAGGACTGGGTGGTTGTCACTCCTTGGAATTATAACAGAGCATTCTGCTTTGCCATAAGTGTCACTACGCTTGAAAAGTAAATATTTGGCTCTTTCACTAGAAGTCAAAGTGAACTTCTATTTTCCTATTCTTTTAGCATCTGACCCATCCATTATGGGGATACTGAGAAGGGCAAATCTTCCAGTTGATCACTCCCAAAAGAGATCATTTCACACCTTTTGATGTATTTCCCCCCAAAGTGATGTCTCCCATGACATGCTTTCTGGCTTGACCTTTTCAGGACACATGGTAAAGTGGAAAAAAACACACTTTCAGTGCCACTGGAACCCTACGTATAACTTTGATCTGTCACTGTTCAAAGCTGACATGTTTACAGATCACAGGTACTGGGAAAGGTCTTCAGTAAAGAGCAAATACGGCTTTTTACAGAATAGACGCGGGGAATATATTCTATTGTCTAGATAAACCCTTTCTGAAGGTCAAATGAAAGTCTAATGTCACTTTCCCCCACCCTGTACGTAAGGAAGAACTGATTTATATAACTTTTCACATGGTTATGGGATTGAGGAATGATCGCGGTGACCTCAGCAGTGGAAACACAAAGATGGCAATTTGTATGGATACAACATCCAACATAACCTCCATCTGAACATTTGAGTTCCCATTGCTGTTTTTAAATGGTTTGGGGCTTGTGCATCAATCAGGTGTAGACTGCCTAGGGACCCTGTTGGGAGGAGGCAAAAAGGCAAGATCTAAATATTTTATTTAATGGATAAATAAATATTGAGGCTTTGACTGTGGGGGAGAGTGTTCTTTCCTTGATGGAAATTACCCCACTAAACTGCTGGGGTTTTTTTGCCATGGGACGGGGGAAGACTGATACAATACATAAGCCTACCTCCCCCCCCCATGGTTAACAGCAACTGGTGAGGCTATCAGGGAAATGGTCTGGAGGACACTTTTAGATCCCATTTCTGTAAGCTGTGTCCCTGATCCAGGGCTTTTCTGCATGGTTTCCCCCCCGTTGGTTCTAGCCCCATAGTGCTTCAGTTTATCCCCTGACTTCCACATGCCTTTTTGTGCCTTTAGTTTCCACTTCAGGTATTTTTGCTTTCCCCCTAGTTTTTCCCCCCTAGTTCTTCTGAGACCACTTTTTTTTTTCCTGGAAGCCACTTGTGATTTAGTTTTTGTCCTGGAAGCCACTTGTGAGTTAGGTTTTTTCCTGGTGGGTAATGTTTCTGTTGGGTTTTTTTGTCCTGCCCACTCTCACCAACCTTCAGTCCACTGTTTGATGACTGGACTGTTGTGGTCAAACCACTCCCTCTCCCTGCCCCATGCTGAAGACGAATTTCTTTTTATTTAAAAAATGCACACTAAAATATCGATATAGTGCCGGAGCATTGTAACAACAGGTTTAGGGGTTTCCCAGCTTTCATTTTTTTAAATTAAAAAAGGAAGTCTCCAGCCTCTTCCCTCATGGAGATACAAGGAAAAAAAGGTTATCTCCACAAAAGAAGAAGTTAAAGACTTCCTTTTTAAAAAAAATGAAAGCTGGGAATTCAGAGACCCTCCTAAGTCTATTGTTACAAAACTATATATTGATCTTTTAGTGCCTTTTTTAAAAAAAGGGTGTACATACTGTGACGACACCAATGACATAGCCCTCCCTTGAAAATCCTCATTATCGAAGGCACATGCAGAAGGAAATAAGTTGACTCTATAACTGTGATACTGTAGAGGGAGGGCAGATGTGCGGAAGAACCCTGCCCAAATAGACCCCAATGATTGTGGATCAACTCTCAATAAAATCAGGAGTAAGTCGAGCCTGCGCCATGAGGAAAAGCCCCTCATTTCAACCCTCATTTCTCTTGGCTGCCTTTTGGTGATCAAGAAAGTACCAGGAAATGTGATCATGGAACTTAGACTGATCATTTCTGCTTAAGGTGATAGCCATATGAGCAGTGCTAGATGGACAGATAGAGACTGGTCATTTAATTTGGTGGGGTCCTGGATGTTTATGGCTTTCCTACCAATGGTGAATTGATAAAATGAGGAAGTGCAGTGAAAAATGTTAATGCATCCCATTCCCAGTTAACCAGTCACAAAATCTTTTCACTGCAACCCTCAAATCAGCAAGAGAGCGAGTGTAGTATAGTGGTTAAGAGCAGCGGACTGTAATCTGGAGAACTGGGTTTGATTCTTCTTCTTCTTCCTCCTTGTTTTGCCATGTCATTTTGTTTAGTACCTTTTTTCCAGGGCTATTTTTGGGCAGGAACGCACAGGAACGGAGTTCCGGCTGGCTCCCAAGTTGGCCACGCCCAGCAGAAACTCATTAGCATAATAGGCCACACCCAAGAGCAGGAACTCATTAGGATTGGCTACATTAGGGGGTGTGTGGCCTAACATGCAAAGGAGTCCCTGCTACAAAAAAAGGCCCTGGGTTTTGACAACAAACAAGGTAAACAGAATAACAAGCAAAAGGTGGGTGTGGCTGGATGACCACACTTCTGGTAACATGGGGGTGCAGCCTAATGTGCTAATGAGCTGTGCTTTCAGGGGTGTGGCCTAATATGCTAATGAGTTTCTGCTGTTGGGTGTGGTCTATCATGCTAATGAGTTCCTGCTGGGCTTTTTCTACAAAAAGAGCCCTGCTTTTTTCTGTGCATAAATGAGAAAACTGCAGTGCGTTTTCTCTTAGGTCTTCCAAACAGGTACAAGGAGTTGTCTTATGTCAAGCCAGGTGACTGCTTCATGCCTTACATTACTTTGACTGGCAGCAGCAAGTCTCAGAGATCTAGCCTAGTCTTCCTCCCCAAGATCTCTTAGTGGAGATGCCAAGGACTGAACTCGAATCCGGATGACGCAGCCCATGAATATTAACACTGCACCATAGTTCTTCTATAAGCAGCTACTCTGTAAAAGATTGATTCAAAACAAGCAAATGTTGTAATTATTTTTTTAGATCAAAAATAAGAGGTACTAATTGAGCAATTTCGGCTAATTCTGGGAACTTTACCTTTTGCTCATTTTCTACGGAGTGGCAGAACTTACAGAAGAGAAGGCCAGTTTACCCTCCTCTCTGAGATTTGTACCCATAATAAGTGAGTGTGATGGAAAACAAACAAGGAACTGAAATGCGAAGACGTTCATGTCACCGTCTTGAAAGCGCCGTTCAATTATGGATCCGAGGAAAGAAAAACAGATGTGGCAACCGATGAGCTCTGGCTTGGGATTAAATAATGGTGCATTGTTAAGACTCAGGCCATCATATGGAGAAAAACAAAAAGTATTTGCTGATGTGTCAGTTTCCCTCTGTTGTCCTCCAGTCTCGGGTGCAAAATGCTGAAGGGGACACATGTTTGCTTTGAAAGCAGATCCGCCATGCAATGCTATCGCTTTCTGTCCTGTACAAATGAAAGAGAGCCTTCCCAATGGCGGCATCCCTACTTTTGAAGTACAACAGGCTCCCCTCGCGAAAGACGATTGAAGGTATGAGAAGCACAAGCTGACCAAAGAGCACTTAGTTGAAGTATCATGTGCCGTCAGTGAGTGCAATCGATTTCCATAGTCGTGACTTGATGTGGCAATTCTGAATCAGGTGTCGGGCATCGTTTGCTTCGTGTCAGAGGTTTTCATCTGCTCACATTCCTGGTGCATCAGTGGCAAAATATCTGTGTGCTGATTCAGTGGGAGGGAAGGTGGCGTGGTAGAGCTCGATCTCATCAGATCTCATAAGCTAAGCAGGGTCACCCCTTGGAAGGGAGACCACCAAGGCAGATTCTGCAGAGGAAGGCCATGGCCAACCACCTCTGCTTCTCACTTGCCTTGAAAGACCCTTGCTGGAGGTTGCCATGAGTCGGCTGAGACTTGATGGCACTTTATACACACACACATGGATGTGTCACATATTCAAGATGCCGCCATCGAAACTTGTAGCCCGTCAGGAGCTGGTGACCTGAATGTCACCAAGTGAGGCTTCAGACAATGTGCCACCACCACAAAGAGGGAAGTATAGGTTAGCCAGCTAGACCAGTGAAGAAGCCTTTTGATAGGCCGAGGCAAGTCATGTGCTAAAGCCTGTCCCTCTGTAGAAACTTCTAGACCAAGCTTGTTTTATGACCTAAGCAGCAAACAGACTGAGTTACCTACAATGCCCTGCCTTGGTATTACCAAGATCCTGCCTCCTTGGTTTGTCAAAGGTAAGCTTTGGAAGTACTGAACAGCAGCTTCTGATAGGGTTGCCACCTTCCTGGGGGGAGGGGGAAGGAGATCTCCTGAAATTACAACTGATCTCCAGTCCACAGATTAGTTCCCCTGGAGAAAATGGCGCCTTTGGAGGGTAGACTCTAACTATTGCATTATATTCTGCTAAGGTTCCTCCCCTCCCCAAACCTTCCCTACCCCAGGTTCAGCTCCCAAATCTCTGGGAATTTCCAATCCCAGAGCTGGCAACCCTAGCTTCAGACCTTGAGAGAAGGTCAGGCAGCCCTATCACCACAAGTAAACCAAAATCTGTGCTGCCAACACAGAATGCCAACCCAAACAGGATATTTGGTCCAAAGTTCTTACTGAAGACTCCCTGTATAGCCTATTGTCGGTGCACTGTCTTGGTGCTTTTTTGAATGGTTAGTTCTCTGAATTATCATGAGGATCGCTTTAAAATTAAGAAACTGTTTTGAAACACACACACACTCACAATTGGTTGGGTGTTTAGTCCTTGCCTTCAATAAACACGTGGCTTCAATTACCCCCACGGAAAGCTTACAGAGTGATAAATGTTTACCAGATAAGGCTGACATCCCATCTTTAACTTACAGGGTGCCTTCTTTCCTTTCCTTTTTGTCTGAGAGTCAAAGCTGAGGCCTTATCTCGTAATCCCCGGGACTTCAGTCAGAGTGTCTGTGTCACAGTCTCCGTGCTGTTTAAGCCAAATTTCTTCCATCGATCCTGCAAACGGAAGGAGCTTTAAGGCTTATCCTGGAGCACTTCCCTCCACTTTGGGACAGCAGATAATGCTGAGTTAAGTAGAACCATGTAGCCTCCGTGGACCTGGTATCTCAAGTACTACGGATCACTGCTCTTTCGCCTTTGCTGATGCTTGATCTCTCACCGGGGCTAAAGGGTACGTGTATGTGATGCAGCTGACAGATCTGTGGGTCGAGTGGAAGAGTAACCACATCCCTTCTGAGGCTCAGGGACTAGCCAACATTTTGGATATATTTTTTCAAATGGAAAAATTGACCCACCCATCCAAGATGAATGAATTTAGGGATATGTATGGCAGGGGCACTTATAGGGGTTTGGTTCCAGCTGGTAGGTTATGTACATAAACCAAAATAATCAAGAGTTCTGTGATGCCTTAAAGACTAGTCAATTTGTTGTGGCATCAGCTTTTGTGCATCAAAGTCTCCTTCGCAGTAGGTTAAAGTCGGAGTCCAGTGGCATCTTTAAGACCAACAGAGTTTAATTCTGGGTATAAGCTTTCGTGTGCATGCAGACTTCTTCAGATCTGCACACAGAAGCTCACACCCAGAATTCAACTTTGTTGGTCTTCAAGGTGCCGCTGGTCTCAAACTTTGTTCTGTTGCTTCCGACCTACACGGCTACCCACCTGAATCTATCTTCACTGTTTTTGTTGTTCAGTCGCACAGTCGAGTCCAGTGGATCACACTTGGTCTGAGTTCTCTGCTGTGGCCTGTCCGTCTTGGGTGGCCCTCCATGGCATAGCCCACAGCCTCATCGAACCATGCAAGCCCCCTCACCAGGACAAGGCAGTGATCCATGAGGGGGATGACTTTAGGCAGCCATAAACCCCAGGAGGTTCACTCTCTGCCCTGGCCTGATCAACAGAGCCATCTATCCTGCCTGTTGTCCTTCAGATGCCAGGTGAAGGTCTCACTCCCTTCACTGACCCCAGGGCCCCTGGTCTGGAGAACACACACTTCGAGATATATAGATTCACCCTTGGCCCTGTCATAACCCTCCTGTGTCTCTCCTCCTGCAGGAGAAAACCTACATCTGTTCCGAGACAGAACTTGGGGGAATCCTTTCCCACCAACCCTTCCCCCCCATCCGTATTAATAATGGCTCTGAAACAGCAGATCAATACAAAACACCAAGCAAACATGTAGATATAAAAATAAAAGGATTGATGATTAGTAAAATAATAAAACAAAATTAATAATTACCTCTAGGTTCATAATTTACCAAACCGAGGAATCTGATAATGATTATAAAGGTTTTTACAGAGTGGGAAGGGATAAAAAAAATCTACCTATTAGAAGAAATAGTATGATAAAGGTGGCAGGGACTATCAATGCAAAATGGTATTTGGATGGTTTTCCAAGCACGTCCATCTGCTTTATTTACCAACACCAGGCAGGTAATTGTTAGTCTGCGGCAGCCAAAATAATGAAGAGTCTTGGGATAAAGACTAATGAAGATATTATAACATGTATTTATTGTACTTCATTTACCGTGTGCCTCTCTCACGGAGACTCAGGACAGATGACAAAACATAAAAATCCATTCAAAGAAACAGCATAAACAAACATAACTAATTTTTTTTTTAAAAATACACCAGCATTAGTCACAACCTACAATGAAGATGAACTTCAATGAACTATGAACTATGGCAGGTCCTTAAAGAGATGGGAGTACTAGACCACCTCACATGTCTCTTGAGAAACCTGTATAAGGGTTAAGAAGCGACAGTTAGAACCGGATATGAAACAACTGATTGGTTTAGCATAGGAAAAGGAGTACGACAATTTAATTATTTAATTTATATGCAGAGTACATCATGCGAAATACTGGCCTGGATGAATCACAAAAAGCAAGAGTCCAGTAGCACCTTAAAGACTAACGAAATTTGTAGCAGGATATGAGTTGTTCAAATACTTTGGCCACCAAATGAGAAGGGAGCACTCACTGGAGAAGACCCTGATGCTGGGAAAGATTGAAGGTCAAAGAAGACTGGGACGGCAAAGGATGAGATGGTTAGACAGTGTCATAGATGCAACGAACATGAAATTGAGCCAACTTCAGAGGACAGCGGAAGACAGGAGGGCCTGGCGTGATCTGTAGGGTTGCCAAGTCGTTGCAGTCGCCGCAGCGGGGGACTCCCGGGGATAACCATAGAGTTTTCCCTCTGATGGTCGTGGCCCCACCCCCAGCGTGCTTGGCATCCTAACGTCACTTCCTGGTGATGCGCATGTTGGGGCGGGGTTCCCCCTGGGGCCCGATCCGCCGGTGGCGGGGAACGGGCCTCTGGGGCAGTGGTTTCCCCACCCCCTGGGGGGACTTGGCAGCCCTAGTGATCTGGTCCACGGGGTTGCGAAGAGTTGGACTTGACTGTGCGACTGAACAACAACAAAAAGTCTTCATACTGTTACCCAACTGAAAGGCCTGATGTTGCATTGCCACGTTCTCTTTGATGCTTGAACGGGGCTTTGGAGCCTGTGCGTATACACTACTTGTAATCTTCCCCTTTGGCTGTGGGTTCCCAGGTCAGAGTACTCACTCAGGCACCCGTTTGCAGGTCCATTCAGCAGAGACCAGCGGGCTCAAAACATCATTTATTCGCAAGGGGACAACTTTCACAACCAACAACCAATGTTCCCTCTAAGCTATGGAGTCTTTTGAGCAAAAATTCTACTTTGTGAGCTACTGGCATGAAAGTTGTGAGCAGGTGATTTGGCTACTGCATAAATTGGTTTGCTCTGGAGCCATCCTTCCTGAGCTAAGACAAAAATGTGTGAGCCAGAGGCTCAAAAACCGTGAGCCAGCTCACACTAATTCAGCTTAGAGGGAACATTGCCAACAACTACAACTAACATACAAAACTGGGAACTGAAACACAAGCTCCACCCAATAGGACCAAACTAAATCATACAGAAATGGGGGGGGGGAGCGACTGTTCCATTACATATATACATATTTACAACAAATATACCACACTATTGAGTAGCTTAATAGTTGCACTTGGGTGGCTACACCTGGTAGACTAGAGGGGGTAAAGACTTAGCTGAATGGTGTCCTGAGACAGAACAACGTTAATTCCAGACTCTTCACTGAAAGTGATGTCACTCACTGCATCAAAGGACCCTGTAGGATTTATTTAGAACTCTATGGAAAAAACCATAGAATTTCAGGGGAATCCTAGACAGCGACATCACTTCCAGCTGTGTGGCCAGAAGTGGCATTGAGGCAGTCCTCAGTCCCGCCCCCCCCACTGCCTTATTAAGTGGTGGTGGTGGGGAACCAAAGCAAGGGCAAGAATTTGCCTGCCAAAGTGAGTGATCTGGCCAGCATATTTTCAGTTCATTTCCTTCCCTAACACATGCACAACCTTAGTTAAATCTTGCACTGTCTTAACAGAATTTAGTAATGTTTCTCCGTTTATGTCAGCTATAATGTTTGGAAAGATCAGAAGATGGCAGATCTGTTAGGTGTGCTCTGTTTTGTTTGACATTGCCTGGTAACGCTTGGTGGACGCTTCTGGTTATGCAAACTCTTAATGTGCCGATTCCCTTTTCATGATTCGCATGGTGGATTGATAGTTTAGTGCCTGGTTTAGGAAAAGTGTGTAGATACTTTCCTTGGTTATCATTCAGAGCCGCTTGCTTTGGGTCTTGAGCCCATGAGCTGATGAACCCCATTGAATTTGAGTCTTTCTTCGCATGACGGTTGAGGAACCGTACTTAGCAACCACTGTGGCATCATCCTCTGAGTCTGGGCCATGGTTGAAACCAAACTGATACTACTAAATTTTTGTTGTAAGAAAGAAACCAATTGTGAAAAACCATCAACATCTGGTGAGAGCTTCATCATTAACAAAGAATGCAGTAAATAGGAGTTAGGAAGGAAGTAACATCTCATTAGGTGGCACCCCCTCTGTACCACTCTTAGTTTCAGAGCTATTGGGTCACAAAAGATTATCACAGCATTGTCTATCATACTGTTAACTATGGTAGCTGAAAACTGAGCCCTCTTTGGTAAGGGTTATGGACTTTCAAAAGCAGATGGTAGACTCTTTACACACAATGACACAGAAGAGAAAATGCAGCATTACTTCTGGCCACTCTCCCCACCCCACCAGAGGACTCTAGCGGCAAAAATCATAGAATCATAGAGTTGGAAGGGATCTCCAGGGTCATCTAGTCCAACCCCCTGCATAATGCAGGAAATTCATAAATACCTCCCCCCCCCACACAGTGACCACTGTTCCCTCTAAGCTGTAGAGTCCTGTGAGCAAAAATTCTACTTTGTGAGCTACCGGCATTAAAGTTGTGAGCAGGTGATTTGGCTGCTACATAAATTAATGTGTTCTTCCTGAGCTGAGACAAAAATGTGTGAGCCGGAGGCTAAAAAATGTGAGCTAGCTCACACTAACTCAGCTTAGAGGGAACACTGACAGTGACCACTGTTCCATGCCCAGAAGATGACAAAAAACCCTCCAGGACTGCTTTATGATCCCCAAAGTGGCGATCAGCATTTCCCTGGGTGTGTCAGAAAGGGCCACGAGAACTAAGCACTGATGCAACCCTCTCTGCCCTCCCTCTCATGATCTGCCTAAGTTCACACAATCAGCATTGCTGTCAGATGGCCATCCAACCTCTGTTTGAAATCCTCCAAAGAAGGGGAGCCCACCACTTCCCAAGGAAGCCTGTTCCACTGAGGAACCTCTCTGTCAGGAAGTTCTTCCTAACGTTTAGCCGAAAACTCTCCTGATTTAATTTCAACCTGTTGGTTCTGGTCTGTCCTTCTGGGGCAACAGAAAACGCTCCGCTCACCATCCTCTCGATGACAGTCCTATTTAGTTATGGCTACTAAATGCTAACTAAAATGGGAAAACGATTACTACTTGGAAGTACCACATCTAAATGTGTGTTTGAGTCAACGAGTAGCCTATGGTAAAAGTCTGATAAACTGATGCATCTTAATTAATTCTCCCCAGTGGGGAACCAAAGGGGCTTACAACATTGCTCTCCCCAGAGACCTATGTACCCATGCATCCATCTACACGCAGGGACCTTCATGGAGGTTTGGCTCTGGATGTCATGGAAACCAGAGCTGACTTGGGACAAATAAAGTTTATATGAGGTTTTCTTGTTGTCCACGTCTTCATGGTGTCTAAGACCAGTGAAATTTGAGTGTTAGTCATTCCATCACAAGGTCACTTGGTGAGAACTGCTCTCGTGCCTATTCTTGTTAAATTCTAAGATCTCAGGACCACATCCAAATATGTGGGTGTCTTTCCATTGTCTCCAGCAAGGTTGGGAAGAAGTCCCTCCTGCAAGGCTATAAATCAGTCTTTGTCTGGCACTCATAGCCTGAGACTCAGTTTTTTTCCTTCCTGCAGATTCTTTCAAATGTGACCTCTGGGAGGGATCATGTGGGGAGGAGGCAACAACCTCTTGTCTTTTACTGAGCTCTCAGCTTGTCCAAGAAGGTCAGGATTCCGATCTGTACACTGGCCTGTGTGCAAGTGTCCAGCTTGCTGAAAAAAGAAGTGTCAGGCTGAAGGAGACCTAGTGGAGGGTTGGAGCCCACAGATCCATCACTCTAGTGAAGGTGTTCGCTTCTTGGAGACTCTTACATCAGGGAAAGGCTTTTTCTGCCTGAGCACATCACCTCCACCAGCAGAACAGATCCATGGGATTTGTGATGGACGGGAGGCAGTCCTGCCCCTGAAAGGTAAAACAGCCAATCTGACGTTTCACACCTGAGCCTATGGGACTGCTGCGCCAGCATCCAGTCACCTGAGGGGAAAGTTTTATTTTAAAAGCAACTGGTTTCCCAAAATCTTAAGAGGCTGTATGGATCCCCTCAGTTGATTTACAGGAGAGAAGAAGGAGAAGGAGGAGGTGGAGGAGATTGGATTTATACCCCACTCTTCACCACCTGAAGGAGTCCCAGAGTGGCTTACAATCCCTTTCCCTTCCCCTGCCCACAACAGACACCCTGTGAGGTAGGTGGGACTGAGAGAGCTCTTGTGAGAACTGTTCATGAGAGAACAGCTCTGAGAGAACTTGTAACTGACCCGAGGTCACACCAGCAGCTGCATGTGGAGGAGTGGGGAATCAAACCTGGTTCTCCCAGATTAGAGTCCGCGCTCCTAACCACTACACCAAACTGGTTCTCAGGATCTGCTTCAGAAGTTCTTCCTTTCTCATTCCCTTTGAGGGAAATGAAGAGAACCTGGTGTATAGAAATATTGATTTCTAAAAAACCCCTGCCTTCCCCTGGAATGTCTCTTGCTGATACCCTGCTGTGTTGATTTCCTATTGAAGCCATATGGCCTCAATAGCCCTGCCATATAACCCTACATTCTTCACACTTCCATGCTGCCAGAGACCAGATGGCCCTAGCGACACACGTACGCTCTGGGTTGGTTGGAATTTGGGGACCACATGACTGCAGGTGTGGCCTTCAGAATACTGACCATTCAGAAGTTGTACCCATGGCAACCAACAAATTAGACACCCCTATGCCCACTCGCAATTGGCTGAATGGCCACAGCTGATTGTGACTGGAATGACCCTATATCTATTCATTCCCAATGAGAGGAACTCTCTTTTTCTCCTGCTATGCTCTCTGTTGCTCTGTGTCTGTTCACCTGAGATGCTGTGCTGCCATGTGGTCTCTGGGAGAGACAAAGAACTGCTTTGGAGCTGAGCACATGGCTGCATGATTGCACAAAGATGGGACCTAATTGGACTTTATACTTGGATAATCTTGGACTATAGATCATCTCTGGTAACTATGTATATCACTTTAATGTTTAGTGAGGGCCAAGAGCCATAAATTTTCTTGTTTTCAGTAATCCTTCTAGTCTGTGCTAAGTTCTCTACTGAATAAACTTATTCTGGTTTTATAACTTGTCTGTTTTGATGTGTAACTGAGTCCCAAGCCTAAATCTTGCAGCCTAACCCGCTGACTATATACGCTACCTAGGTTTGGACCTCTGAGTAGAGTTGCTAATGTGTAAAACCCACATGCCAACTGAGATTGTGGATCTCTAATTTCAGGCTGGCGAGGGATTAAGTAGAGATCCTGGTGGCTATAGTGTTCTGAAGTCCAGAGACCCTACCTCTCTGGGTTATTGCGTAATGTATTGAGCCAGTGTAGAGTTTTTCCCCTCATCCCTGGACTGGCCTGGGGGGCAGAACCTATACATGGTAGCAGTGGTGCAGAACCTATACACCTGGATCAATGGTTCACAAACTGACCTTTGCTATGGGCACAAGTGCGGCCTTAGACTGCCATATCATATTGTAGTCATGTCACTGAGAGCAAGTGTGGTGCCCTGGGTAGCATGTTAGACTACGACTGGGGAGACTTAGGGTTGAATCCAGAGTAAATTTTCCAATGGCAGATCTCAGCTTCCCTTCTTTGCTCCTTTCACTGCAGCCCATTGATCTGCTCCTGAGGGATATGAAACCCCAAGGAATGACATGAGGGAGATCCGTAGCAGGAAGAGGGAAATGGTAGAAATTTAGTCTAGATCCTTCCCTTAGGATCAAATTCTTACCCAGCCATGTAGCTCACTGGGGCTGACTTCCGGTCCATCCCTGTTTTGTGGTGTTACTTGAAATATTGTCTTGAGGATAAAATGGAGGAATGAAGAAGAGTGTCATAAAATGCGGAAGAAATTCCTTCGCACAATGATTAATAGTGCACAGCTGCCTCCTACCTCTTCATCCCTTATCTACAAGCATACACAGCTTCAAGAGGGGATTGGATAAACATATGGAGCAGAGGTCCATCAGTGGCTATCAGCCATAACGTATAGATGGGACACTACGTCCGGGGCAGTGATGCCCTATATTCTTGGTGCTTGGGGGCAAACAATGGGAGGGGCTTCTGGTCTCACTGGTGGACCTCCTGATGGCACCTGGGTTTTAGCCACTGTTTGACACGGAGTGTTGGACTGGATGGGCCATTGGCCTGATCCAACATGGCTTCTCTTATGTTCTTATAGATGGAACACTATGTCTGGAGCAGTGATGCTCTATATTCTTGGTGCTTGGGGGGCAACAGTGGGAGGGCTTGTGGAGTTCTGGCCCCACTGGTGGACCTCCTGATGGCACCTGGGTTTAGCCACTGTGTGACACAGAGTGTTGGACTGGATGGGCCACTGGCCTGATCTAGCATGGCTTCTCTTATGTTCTTATCCCCATTCTGAGGAACCCATGCAACCAAGAAGAGAAGAAGAAGAGTTTGGATTTATACCCTGCCCTTCATTACCCAAAGGAGTCTCAGAGCGGCTTACAAACTCCTTTCCCTCCCCCTCCCCACAACAGGCACCCTGTGAGGTAGGTGGGGCTGAGACAGCTCTGACAGAGACTGCTCTTTTTCAAGAACAGCTGTGCCAGGTGCAGAGCTATGGCTTGCCCAAGGTCATCCGCCTCTTCCTGTATGTTCCCTCAAGAGCACTGCGATCGGGGAACCTTCATCACCTTGAAGTTCCAGGCCCCCGAGCTGCGAGGCTGGCCCACACTAGATCTAGGGCATTTTCGGTGGCGGCTCCTGCCTGGTGGAATAAGCTCCCGGAGGAGATCCGGGCCCTGTGGGACCTTGTGCAGTTCCGCAGGGCCTGCAAGTCGGAGCTCTTCCACCAGGCCTTTGGGTAGGAGCCGCCGCCTCCGCCGCTATACTATACCACCACCGCGACGATATTATCCATCTATCCAGGGGTCATTTCGTAGAAAAAGAGCTAGGGGAACTCATTAGCATAACTCATTAGCATATGCCACACCCCCTGACATCACCAGAAGTGTGTCATAAGGCCACACCCCCTGACATCACCGGAAGTGTGTCATAAGGCCACACCTCCTGACATCACCGGAAATGTGTCATAAGGCCGCCCCCCCCGCTCCCAACGGTCCCGGCCGCCGGTGCCGGCCTTGCAGCTCCACTGCCGAGCCCCATGAGGGGCCCGGCGGTGGACCTGCAAGGCCGGCGGGAGTGCAAGGAAGCCCCGCGAAGGCCCTCCCTGGCCCCAGGCAGGCAGGGGTGGGGAGAGGCAGGGAGGAAGCAACTTACCTTCCCTCTTCTCCTGCCTCCTCCTGGCTGAATGAGGGCCGGAAGCGGGGCGGTCGGAAGCAGGGGGCGGGGCTTCGTCATGTGCCCCGCCCCCCGTACCTCACCCGGGGGAACTGCGTTCCCCCGCGTTCCCCCCCGAAATGACCTCTGCATCTATCGCATCTTGGGGAGCAGACGTTGCCCGACTGTGCTGTGAAATACTGCTCCTGGCGCTCTCGCTGTTAAGAAGTCTATCGGTAAATGTGGGTTGCTGTGTTTCGTGTAATTCTATGTAGGTTTTTGTAGCACCAGATTTTATTATATGTGTAACAGTGTTTTATTGTATTCAATTTTTAAACTTGTTGTTAGCCGCCCTGAGCCATTGGGTAGGGCGGCATAGAAATCTCAAAAATAAAAATAAATAAAAAATAAATCCAGCAGGTGCAAGTGGAGGAGGGGGGAATCAAACCCGGTTCTTCCAGATTAGAGTCTGCGCACTTGACCACTACACCAAACCAAGACCACACAACTGTGTCACTCTTGTTATCAAAAGGATGTATACATGGTTTCCCCCTCTTTCCCACAACCCTGTGAGGTAGGTTAGGATGACAGAGAAAGACTAACCCAAAGTCACCCAGTCAGCTTCATGGTGGAGCGGGGATCTGAACCCAGTTCTTTTCAGCACTAGTCGGATGCTCTAATGGTGCCAGCGCACTTGCTCTCAGTACAGAAAATGACATAGCTTTGTACCAAGAAGCAAAATTCTAGGTCTCTGGCCACTTTGAACAAGTGTTTTTGTGTGTGTTGGAGTCTTTATTGACCCCAAATGTGGCACCCTGTTAAACTCTGAATGTAAGGAAAATCCATCCATGGACTCCAAAGGATATTTTATTGGGTGTAATGTCTTGGCAACAATCCAGAGAGCTACTGTTTGGGGTTCCTCCCTAAAGGTTTGAATATGTCTAGTGGGATGTTTGACTTTTTTCTTCGAGCAGCCGTCTCCCTTGTTGTACCGCATTACAAACCCACTTGTGAAAGGCTTGGATTTCAAAGCAGTTAGCCATCTGGCAAGGGAAGAAGGCTAAGAAAGAAGATAACCTCTTGCAGAATCAAGACCACTGGCAACGGCACCCGCTAAAGAGGCTCGGGGAGTCTACACTGTAGACATTACAGTTAAGCTCAGCAACAGTAATGTGCTCCCGTGTTTGTTGAAAGAAAATTATCTGTATGACTGTACAGTGTGAACAAGTCTACCTTTTTTTTATATGCAGCTGCTATAATTAACCAGTTAACACAGCATTTTTTAGAAATATATATTTTTATTGTAAATGCATAATAACACAGAGTGATAAACAGAAACAAAGTGATATCTCTGTGTCCTTTAAAACAATTCTAGTAGAAGGTCAAAGAAGACGGGGATGGCAAGGGATGAGATGGTTAGACAGTGTCATAGATGCAATGAACATGAAGTTGAGCAAACCTCAGAGGACGGCGGAAGACCGGAAGGCCTGGCATGATCTGGTCCATGGGGTCGTGAAGAGTCGGACTCCACTGTGCGACTGAACAACAAAAGTAGTCTATAATCAGGAGAGGGGCTGTTGCTCAGTGGTAGAGCATCTGCTTGGCATGCAGGAGGTCCCAGTACAGTCCCCAGCACCTCCAGTTAAAAAGGACCGGGTAGGAGGAGAAGTGAAAGATATGAAAGGAGTTAGCCATAAGGAAGGAACTCATAAAAGCAGCATTCTGGGGAGGGGGTGGGGGAGGGAGACAGCAGCAGGCCTGACTAAGGGAACGGTACAGGAAGTGATCTATCTAGCCTTGCTAGACCCGCGTCCTCCTGTGAAGCACTGGTGAAAAGTATGCAGACGGAGAGTGATTTCAGCTAAGCATACCTTTATTTAGTTCAGGACAAAGACGAAGGGACCAGCTCGCAGGCTGGTTATATAGGTTCAGAAAACCCGCCACCAAGTACACCTAAACACACCCCCTACTCCCGATAGGCTATTTACAGTAACCGGGCGACCATTGGTCTCCCGGCTGAGAAGCTGGCCCTTTGATTGGGCCGGCTAGGATCCTACGGACCCATTGTCTTTGGACATGAAGCTATTGAAGAGTTGTGCCTGGCCAGCCCGGGCAAGTCCGGGCATGTCAGGCTGAATACATTACACCCCTCCCCCCTTGGTTCAGAAGGCACCCACAGACGAAGTCCTTCAAGTAGGCGGGTGGCTTCTTGGGGCGCGTCGAGCGTCGGGGCTCCGGGGTAGCGATGGGTTCGGTCTCGGGGGCCCTGGGAGCCGAGGGGCCTGGGACCGACGAGGGCGCCGAGGAGGCAGGACAGTCTGGCACCACGGTGGGAGGTGCCTCGGGTTCCTCACGGAGAGGCGGCTGTGGATCCGGTGCCGGGAGTGGGGCCGATGTGGCAGGCTCTGGGTCCTCGTCCGGATCCTCAGGGTCCAGCTGTAGCGTGCGACGGCGCAGCTGATCTATGTGCCGGTGGAGGATCTGGCCGTCCTCGCTGGAGACCTCGTATGAACGGGGGCCCTTGACCCGTATGACTCGGGCTGGGATCCATTGAGGCCCCCGGCCGTAGTTTCGGGCGTACACCGGGTCCTCTGGAAAGAACCCTCTGGCCGGCTCGTACGTCTCGGTGCCCGGGGCCTCCGGGGTTGCCCGATCTGGGTGTAACCGATCCAGTCGGGAGGCCAGGCG
>NW_015165845.1:335359-351317 GCF_001447785.1 Gekko japonicus | reverse complement strand
AGGGGCAGGCGGCTCAGTGCGTCGGCGTGGCCCATCGCCTTTCCGGGCCGATGGACGAGGTCGTACGCATACCCCGCCAGGAAGATGGACCAGCGTAGCACCCTGGGCGAGGTTATCTGCGGTGTCTGCCGGTCGGGTGCGAGGAGGCCCAGCAGGGGCCGTACAAGTAGTGGTGAAATTTTTTCACCCCTGCCACGATTGCCAACGCCTCCTTGTCGATCTGCGCGTAGTTGCGCTCGGCCGACGACAGTGTCCGCGAGTAGTAGGCCACCGGGACCTCGCGACCATCCGGTAGTCTGTGCCCCAGGACCGCCCCGACCCCATAGGGGGAAGCGTCGCACGCCAGTACCACGGGAAGGGCCTCGTCAAAATGGGCGAGGACCGCATTAGAGACCAGGAGGTCCTTTATTGTTTGGAAAGCTGCGTCGTGTGGTGGCCCCCAGGCCCATTGCGCCGACTTGTCGAGGAGGCGGTGGAGCGGCTCCGCGACGGCCGCCTTCAGGGGCAAAAAGGAGTGGTAGAAGTTCACCAGGCCTAGGAACGCCTGTAGCTCCGTTTTGGACTTCGGGGCCGGGGCGTGTGTGATGGCTTCTACCTTGTCCTGGGAGGGGTGCAGGCCGGCGGCGTCCACCGCGAAGCCCAGAAACTCCACCCGCGGCACCCCCAGTAGGCACTTCTCCCGTTTCACCTTGAGGCCCGCCGCGTCGAAGCGTTGTAAAACGGCCCTCAGACGGTCTGCGAAGGACGAGGGGTCTGGCGCGGCGATCAGCACGTCGTCTAGAAACGGCTGAACTCCGGGGATGCCTTTAAGGAGGGAATCCATAAAAGATTGAAAGATCCCCGGCGCGACTGAGACCCCGAACTGGAGGCGGTGCACCTTGAAGGCCCCTTTGTGGGTCGCAATGGTCTGTGCCTCGGCCGTGGCGGCGTCCACCGGTAGCTGCTGGTACGCCTGGGCCAAGTCCAGTTTGCCGAACACCCGAGCCCCTGCCAGGGCTGCCAGCACTTGGCTTACTACCGGCACCGGGTACGCGTGGGGCTGCAGGGCTTTGTTTATGGTGCATTTATAGTCCGCGCAGATGCGGACGTCCCCGTTCGGCTTGAGTGGTGTGACAATGGGGGTCTCCCACCGGGCCGACGCCACCGGTTCTAGCACGCCTTGCTCAACTAGGCGATCGAGCTCGGCCTCCACCTTCGGCCTCATGGAGATCGGGGGCAGCCGGGCCCTGATGCGGATGGGGCGTATCGCGGGGTCTAGGTCCAGGGAAATGGCAGGGCCCGTGTACCGCCCCAGGGTCCCATCGAAGATGCGGGGAAATTCTGCGCACACCGCCCCGAAATCCTGCGCTCCAACCTGGTTGATGCCCGTAACGGAGAGCCCCAGGGCCTTGAACCAGGCCAGTCCCAACAAGCTGGAGAGGGGCCGGTCCACAACCAGTAGGTCCAGTTGGCCCTTGAAACCCTGAAACTGGACCCGGAACTTGCCCCAGCCCACCACCGCCACGGGGTTTTTGTTAAAGTCCCGTAACCGGAAACCCCGTGACTTCTGTAGTGGTGGCCCCCCCCGAGGACACAGTGCACGGAGCGTGTCCGCGGATATTATGGAGTAGGTCGACCCGGTGTCGATCTCCATGGTGCAGGGGGCTCCCTCTATGAGGACCGTCACATGCATTTTATTTGGGCCGTCGGGGGGCAGGTTACAGACCTGGTGCTGTGGAAAGTGGGACGACACGGTGTGGAGCTCCAGGGGCAGTTCCGCGGTGGTCTGGTGGGTGGCCGATCTCGGTCGTTGTCCCTTGGACCGGCAGACCTTGGCGATGTGTCCTGCCTTGTTGCAGGAACGGCAGACCGCATTCCGGAAACGGCACGACCTGCGTTCGTGATCCTCCCCGCAGCTGGCGCACTGACTTGGAGACGGGGCCTTGGAGGTCCTGGAGGATACGTGTTTTGATCGCTGCTGAGTCCGCTGTCGGAGTTGTAGGACTTCCTCTTGGTCCGAGACGTCGGAGCCGCTGCTCACTTGGGTACGGTGGACCGCCTTGGCGCGGCGGTCTTGTCGCGCTTGTTCGTATGCTGAGGCCTCCCGGATGGCCTTGTCCAGGCTCAGATCGTTCTGGCTCACCAGTTTCCTCTGCAGCTTCGGCTCCCGGAGTCCGACGAGGAACTGGTTCAGGAGGGTATCGTCGAGGCTGGGGAAGGAGCACCGGGTCGCCAGGCTCCGCAGCGCCGCCAGAAAATCGGAGGTGGTTTCGCCGGAGGCCTGAACTCTTGCGAAGAAGTCCAACCGCTCCACGTACTTCGTGGGTTTGGGAGCCAGGTGGTCGGTCAGGGCCTGGACTAAGGAGCTGTATGACTCGTCCTTCGTTAGTTTGGGCGAGATTAAGTCCTTGAGGAGCCGATGGGTCTGGATTCCGCAGTGGCTCAGCAGGTAAGCCTTCTTCATCGCGTCATCCACCACCTTGTGGATGGTGAAGCGGCTCTCCAGCGTGTCCAGCCAGGTGTCCCACAGCGAGGGCTGGGAGAGATCGAAAGCGGGCAGGCTTTCTGTTGCGGTCGCGGTCGCCATTGTACTGTCGCCACGTGGTGGGGTGGCCTCTGGAACGGCGATGGCGTCGGGAGCGTTGTGGAGGCCGCTGCTGCTCTCGGGGTCAGCAGGGAGCGAAGCGGAGCCGGGAGCTGCGCGATGAGCGGTTGCCGGAGAGCTGGGAAGCGAAGCGGCGCGGTTCCCGGAGGTCTCGGCGTCGGGGCTCGGTGCGGTGCTCGCGTTGGCGTCCGGGTCTTTGTTCATGGGGTCGTGGATCCCACCTTCGTCGCCAGTGAAAAGTATGCAGACGGAGAGTGATTTCAGCTAAGCATACCTTTATTTAGTTCAGGACAAAGACGAAGGGACCAGCTCGCAGGCTGGTTATATAGGTTCAGAAAACCCGCCACCAAGTACACCTAAACACACCCCCTACTCCCGATAGGCTATTTACAGTAACCGGGCGACCATTGGTCTCCCGGCTGAGAAGCTGGCCCTTTGATTGGGCCGGCTAGGATCCTACGGACCCATTGTCTTTGGACATGAAGCTATTGAAGAGTTGTGCCTGGCCAGCCCGGGCAAGTCCGGGCATGTCAGGCTGAATACATTACAACTGGCATGCTCAGTACAAAAGGAACATTTTACAGTCTTCCACTGCCAACGTCCATAACCTGATAATCCTTTAAGTGGAGATATCAGGGACTGAATCTGGAGCCTTTTGCAGTGCAAAGAACATCCTCTCCCACCGAACCACTGGCACTTTACCCTGGAAATGCTGAGGTACATTTGGAACTTCTGATAGTGTCGTTGAGGATAATTATATTTTTCTACTCTGTTTTGGAGCAAAAGAACAAGCCCTTTTTTGGTTTGACTACTGCAGGGTAAACTAACTCAGCATACAGTCCACAGAGTGGTGGTGGGCAATGTTCCCTCTAAGCTGTGGGGTCTTGTGAGCAAAAATTCTACTCGGTGAGCTACTAGCATTAAAGTTGTGAGCGAGCAATTTGGCTACTGCATAAATTAGTTTGCTCTGGAGCCATCCCTTCCTGAGCGAAGACAAAAATGTGTGAGCCAGAGGCTATAAAACTGTGAGCTGGCTCACACTAACTCGGCTTAGAGGGAACACTGGGAAATGCCATCAAGTCACAGCCAATTTACAGAAACACCAGAGGGCTTTCAAGGCAACAGACAAACAAAGGTGGTTTGCCATTGCCTGCCTCTGTGTAGCAACTCCGGACTTCAAGGCTAGGGTTGCCAGACCTCCCAGTGGAGGTGGAGCCAGGCCCCACTGCCCAACCACTGATCAGCTGGTTGACAGGGGAGAACTTACCCTGAAAACAAGGGAGACGCATCTGACATTCAGTGATGTTTCTGTGTCACTGCCCACGTGACCCAGAAATGATATCATCACATCCAGGTTGTTGGGGTGACGCTCTGATAGTTGGGCAAAAACTCTATGGTAGAAGTCAAATTTACCATAGAGTGTTTGCCCAGCGACCAGAGTGTTGCCCCCGACATCCTGGAAGTGATGACGTCATTTCCAGGTCATGTGGCCAGTGATGTAGACACGTCACTGCATGTTGGATGGGCCTCCCTGCTGCTCCCAGTGAGTCCCCCCCATCCCCTGCCGGTTGCCAGGAGGGACCTGGCAACCCTACTTCAGGGCTGCCAAGCCCCTGGTTGGGGGCAGGGAATCTCCTGCTCTCAGATTACCCCCAGTCTCTCCCAGGGCAACTGGCGGTTTATCCAGACAAAATTTAAAAGAAAAACAAGGCCTTGTCTACTTACTTGAAGTTTTAACCGTAGAGTTTCTGGCAATTCCTAGAGCCACCTGGAAGTGACAAAAGGTAGCTCTAAGGCTCACCAGGAACTTTATGATGAGAACTTTACCATAGAGTTCCCATCAATTTGTAGAGATACCCTTTGTCAGTTCTGGGTCGCTCTAGAAATCACCAGGGACTCAGTGGTGAGAACTTCCCGTAAGTTGATGAAGCCGTTCTTTTTCTTTTTAATTTTTCTCCTGGGATGCTGTCCCCACCAATCCTCCTGCCTGGCAACTCTATAAAATGAACTTCCTTGGTGGTCTCCTATCCAAATACTATCCGGGGTTACCAGTATAATAACAGAAGGGAGGTGCTTTGGGAGGTAATCCTTGTTCCGAAAGGAGAGATGGTTTGGAAGCATGCCCCGTGACATGTTGGATGCTAAGCTGCAACAGTCTTTCCTACACGAGATTTGGAATCAGGTTTCTCATAGTAAAGTGGCCATAAATTTTAAAAGTTTAATTGAATGCTAAGTCCTCTAGTGACTGGGTTGTACTTATTAACCAGCTGCGACACAAGCACAGTCGGCAACATTTGTTGTTTGGACAGGCAAGGGGATGTGGCACACTCTACTGCACGTGTGTACACAATAACAACAGTTTTTCCTCTTACACAAAGTACCCCCCTTCCAATGTCTCCCAAAGGCAGATGGTGATTTATTGAGACAGAAACCAGTAAACAGGCACAGTTTGAGCATAAAGAGTGCTAAGTGTCTTTGCGTTTGCTAAGGCAACAGGGGAACTAAGAGAGAATGGAACTCAGATTCATTGGCGTCGACATACAACACACACATAAATTTCAGTTCCCTGCTGTGAACATCAACAGTTGGCTGCTGAGGAGAGCTCCATCTGAATTTACGTTTCTTCTTTTGTGTCAAGGCATATATATCCTCCAAATGCCTCCCGATTTCATCAGGCCCCCTTTCCTCACGTCTTTTTTAATCAGTCCTGGTCGAGGATTCCATTTCCCCCCTCCTCACCCCCTAGAGTTTTAGAATATTTTGTCTTTTGTTGAATGAATCAGGCATTTGGCATGGCCCTGCTTGTTGTGGGGGGTACGGGTGTGTTTAAAGAAGTGATAGAACTGTTTCTTTCTCAGTTGTGAGTGAAGTTTCCTCAGGGATTCTGGAAAAGAGATCTTCCCGTACGACTAGGGGGTTTGGTCGTATACTTAAGAACAAGAATCAGCTTCATGACTTACTACCCTCCCAACAGGAAGGTCTATCCAAGGGGGTTTGTTGTGGCAACCAGTAAATAATAATCAGACAGTCCGTTTGCTGTAACTTTTTAAATGTGTGGCTTACGGGAAAGGCTATGAACAACAGATCTTTGTCTGCTTTTTGGTCTTTTCAGAAGTAGCAAACGGCCTCATAAAACCAGGATTGTCTTCAAATAATTTTGGCGAATTACATTTGTCTTGTAAAATACTTGAGAAAGGACAGTAAAATAAGAGAAAGCACAATGCAGATCTGTACAGTATTTCTGAAAGAATCCCAGTCCATAGGCCAGGTTTTCCAGGATGGCAAGGAAAACAGAAGTATACTAAGGGGACTGTGGGGAGGAAATGGACTAAGGACAACGTTTTGAGAGGTCTGCAGTTAACACTGAAAACAGTGGTGAAATGTATCAATCTACCAGTGCTTTTTAGACATTCTTTGAGGCAGAATGAATGCAGAGAACGAGTGCAGAGGAGAGCGATGAGGATGATCAGGGGCCAGGAGACCAAGCCCTATGAGGAAAGGCTGAGGGACTTGGGAATGTTCAGTCTGGAGAAGAGGATGTTGAGGGGGGACAGGATTGCTCTCTTGAAGTATCTGAAGGGCTGTCACTTAGAGGAGGGCAGGGAGCTGTTCCTGTTGGCAGCAGAGGACAGGACTTGCAATAATGGGTTTCAATTAAGGGCGGGAAGATACCGGCTGGATATTAGGAAAAACTTTTTTTGCAGTAAAGGTTGTTCAACAGTGGAATCAGCTGCCTAGGGAGGAGGTGAGCCCCCCCTCCTCACTGGCAGTCTGTAAGTAGCAGCTGGACAAACACTTGTCAGGGATGCTCTTCTAGGCTGATCCTGAGCAGGGGGTTGGACAAGATGGCCTGCATGGCCCCTCCCAACTCTGTGATTCTATGAGGGTTGGGGGAATCTATAGTGTGGCCTCATTTGGAATATTGTGTACAGTTATGGTCACTGCATCTCAAAATATATAGCATTGAGAAAAGGGCAACTAAAATGATTAAGAGGATGGAATACTTTCCCTATGAAGAAAGGTTAAAGCACTTGGGGCTCTTTTGCTTGGAGAAACATTGACTGAGGGGTGACATGATCGAGGTTTACAAGATTATGCATGGGATAGAGCAGGTCGAGAAAGAAGTACTTTTCTCCCTTTCTCACAATACAAGAACTCGTGGGCACTCCATGAAATTGCTGAGCGGTCGGGTTAGAACAGATAAAAGGAAATACTTCTTCACCCAAAGAGTGATTAACACATGGAATTCTCTGCCGCAAGAGGTGGTGGTGGTGTCTACAAGCATAGACAGCTCCAAGAGGGGACTGGATAAACATATGGAGCAGAGGTTCATCAGAGGCTATTAGCCACAAGGTATAGAGGGAACACTGTGTCTGAGGCAGTGATGCTCTGTATTCTCTGGTGCTTGAGGGGCAACAGTGGGAGGGCTCCTGGAGTCCTTGCCCTGGGGGTGGACCTCCTGATGACACCTGGTTTTTGGCCACTGTGTGACACAGAGTCTTGGACTGGATGGGCCATTGGTCTGATCCAACATGGTTTCTCTTATGTTCTTATGAATGGGATTGGAGCACCAAGCTCCTCCACCTGCATTTACTGGAATGAGCGTATAGCTCCAATGCACATGAAAGCGTATGCATCTACAGCTCTCTCCACGCACCCAGGAACCCTGGATCTACCCTACTTCCCAAATACTAGAGCCATCCACGCACAACTTGATTTCAATGCACATAGAGGTGAAATAGGTAGGAATACACCGCCCCCACTTTCCACCTTGTATAATTGTCGGCTCATAAGCCTAGAGTGGGATTGCCGGCATTGACTTGGCAATCCTCCAGGTGAAGATGAACAGGCAGCTGATGCTGGAGAAAGAAGAGGGACTCATGCGAAACCCCATTGATGAGTCCTGTCCAGAGATCAACTTGGGGAGAATAAAATTTGATTATAGTCCTATTGCTGCAAAATTTAATAGCGCACAGAGGGATGAGGGAGGGTTATAGTAAAAAAATATAGCTTTGTATTCTAAAAATATTAACAGTAATGTTGAGTGAGAGTAATGATTCAGAGTGGGGCCTTGCGTATTACCAAAGGGATTCCTACTGTGCAGGTTCTAATTTACTGCCCTGATTAATCCCCCATTATTCTTCTGTGGCTGATCTCTTGGCGAGTGGTGTACATGTGCATGCTCAAGAGACCTGCACGGCATTAGAGTAGAACAGCACACAGGCTGACGAAGGCTTGCCCATTCGTTTCATTCAACAAAGCACCATTCCCGTACGACTCATATAACAAATCTGAATCTACAATGCCGATCACGGCTTCCCATCTTGAGAGGGCGCCAAGTCATAAAGCTGGCTGCTTGATGATGAACATGGGCCTTCGTTATCTTAACATAGGGCTGTCGACCTTCAGGTGATGGCAGGAGATCTCCTGGAATTACAGCTGATCTTCAGGCTGCAGAGATCAGTTCCCCTGGAAAAAATGGTGGCTTTGGAGGGTGGGCCGCAGGGCTATTTTTGGGCAGGAACGCACAGGATCGGAGTTCCGGCTGGCTCCCAAGCTGGCCACTTCCAGCAGGAACTCATTAGCATAATAGGCCAGTTTGGTGTAGTGGTTAAGTGTGCGGAGAACACTGGGAGAACCGGGTTTGATTCCCCACTCCTCCACGTGCACCTGCTGATGTGACCTTGGGTCAGTCACAAGCTCTGGCACAGCTGTCCTTGAAAAAGAGCAGTTTGTGTCAGAGTTCTCTCAGCCCCACCTACCTCACAGGGTGTCTGTTGTGGGGAGGGGAAGGGAAAGGAGTTTGTAAGCCGCTCTGAGACTCCGAGTGAAGGGCGGGGTATAAATCCAATCTCTTCTTCTCTTCTTCTTCTTCTTCTTCAACAGCAGAAACTCATTAGGATTGGTTACAATTAGGGGTGTGTGGCCTAACATGCAAAAACCCCTGGGTTTTGACAACAAACAAGGTAAAGAGAATATGAAGCAATAGGTGGGTGTGGCTGGATGACCACACTTCTGGTAACATGGGGGTGTGGCCTAATATGCGAATGAGCGGTGCAGTCGGGGGTGTGGCCTAATATGCTAATGAGTTCCTGCTATTGGGTATGGCCTATTATGCTAATGAGTTCCTACTGAGCTTTTTCTACAAAATGAGCCCTGGTGGGCCGTATAGCTGAGGCCCCTCCCCTCCTCAAACCTCACCCTCCTTAGGCCAATTTATGGTGACCCCTACGGTTTTGAAGGTGGGAGACATACCAAGGTGGTTTGCCATCACCTGCCTCTGCATAGCAACCCTCCATCCCACCAGGGCAGATTCTAAACTTCTGAGATTTGACAAGATTGAGCTATCTTGGGTCATCAAGGTCAGGGGCATACTTCTGTGTTAAAAAAAAAATCAAATCAAGATTTAGTAATCTCAGGTATTCCCTCCCCCGATAGTTTACATTAGAGAAGTGTGAGAACTGGCAAGTTAGGGAAGAGCCTCCTTCTCTGGCCCACAGACATGAGAGATTCTCTGATTTCTTTTCACTCTGGTGGTCTAACAACGGCAAGACCGGATCGCAGGCCAAGGGCCTGTAATCCATAATGTCATGTCCTATTTCATGCAACGTTTATGGATCACATTATATGTCTATTATATGGTCCATCTGTGAGCATTTTATACATGAGTTTTATGAAGAGTAGTACATTTTACAGCCTCTTATACAATGTTATGAATAATACACTTCCCAGCAGAAAGTTTTTCTGGACGCTGAGCAAGATAGTAAATCCCTTATTATTATTTTCACTGTCATTATAATTGCACACATTGCAAAAAAACCCAACAACCCTCCACATTGTAAGGAAGGGGCCATGGCTCAGTGGTAGAGCATCTGCTTGGTATAAGAAGGTCCCAGGTTCAATCCCCTGCACCTCCAGTTACATGGGTCAGGTAGGAGGTTATATGTAAGAACTCTACCGAAGAAGGAGGAGAAGGAGGAGGAGGAGGAGACTGGATTTATACCCTGCCCTTCATTCAGAGTCTCAGAGCGGCTTACAAACTCCTTTCCTTTCCCCTCCCCACAACAGACACCCTGTGAGGTAGGTGGGGCTGAGAGAGCGCTTTCTTGATCTGCTCTTTCAAAAAAAACTCTGACGGAACTATGGCTCGCCCAAGGTCACCCAGCAGCTGCAAGTGGAGGAGTGGGGAATCAAACCCAGTTCTCCCAGATTAGAGTCCGCACTCTTAACCACGACACCAAACTGGCTAAGACAGTGGAAAGTTGTTGCCAGACTGCGTAGACAATACTGACCTGGATGGCTGATGGTCCAATTTCAGTACAAGGCAGCTCGTTGTAAATCCACATAACACATGAGTACCCATGCATCCTAGTTTTTCAAAAAAAGAAAATGAGAAGAAACCTAAATTCTACAGTCTGGAAAACAACTCACTGTGTGTGAGAGAAATTAAAAGACATTTTGTTGGCAGTTCTTGGCCATGATTCATCTGATGCTGGTAGTGAGTATGTTCCACTGAAAGCAATGGAAATTAAGGTTACCTGCAACTGATTCATGTGATACAAAGTCTGCCTTTCCTCCCGTGCTCTGCCAGGAGAACTTCGCCCATCAGGGCAGGGCCTTCTGCAGCCGGTAGTAGTAGAAAAAGTGCTTTCAAGTCACAGCTGACTGAATGGCGACTCCATGGGGTTTTCAAGGCAAAGGAGAGAAGCAAGGAAGACCTTGCTGGCAGTAAGCTAGCAATATGTGTGATATATTGGGCTGAGTTTGTTCTCCTCTTTCTGTAAGTATTAGTAGATGGGGCAAAGCCAAAGGGTCGATCCAGAAGGACCCTAAGCCCAGGGCCTGTGAAAGGCAGCATCGTTAACTATCCAGCATCAGCATCATCAACCACTCAGAATATATTTGTTTTTTTAATCTCCATTTAGTTTTATTGTTGTTCATGAAATTGATAGTTTGGTTTGTGATCTACTTTGGGTTCCTATGACATACACATGCAAAAAACAAACAAACAATCCATTAAAGCCTATCCCTGGGGATATTTCAAACATGATACAGTTGTTAGTAAATGAGCAAAGAAAGCTTTCACAAAGGCTTTTGAAAGAAGTAGGCAAAAATATTATTTATATTGTACCCAATAAGTTATATTAGTGCTCTAAAACACAAGAACAGGACCGATGATAGGTAGATCCTGTGAACATCACTGTAAATGAAAACAATTCAGAGATAAATTCACTGATTTCCCATTCCCTCCTGACCTATGTGGCTTCTTGTCTGTGAGGGTTCCCCATAACAATGTTTTTTCAAAGGTTTCAGTGAAAAGAGGCCACAGTAACATTATTGTTCCTTTCTGCTGTTGGACAGGTGTCAAGAGAATGAGTGCTACAGAGAGAACTGAAAGAGGCTCCTTGCATTACTATTCATTCTGATAGTTTCTGTTTTGGTCACTGGGAAGCCCCTGAAGACAGGATACTGTGAACTGTTAGCATGACTTTTTCCAATAGGGTTACTGCCATCAGTTTTCTAAGTTACAGGTAAAGATGAAAAGCCAGAAAGAATGAAAACAAACCTTGTCCTCTTTAACAGTCATGAGGTCCACTTTAACCATGTGTTTGATTTCAAAAGTTCTAAGCAATGCCCCCTCTAAGCATCTTGTGAGCAAAAATTCTACTTTGTAAGCTACTGGCATTAAAGATGTGAACAAGCGATTTGGCTGCTGCATAAATTAGTTTGCTCTGAAGACATTCTTTCTGAGCTAAGACAAAAATGTGTGAGCCAGAAGCTAAAAACTGTGAGCTAGCTCACACTAACTCAGCTTAGCGGGAACACTGGTCACAACCCTGGTATTCCTTAGTGGTCTCCCATCCAAATACTGACCAGGACTGACCTTGCTTAGCTTTTGAGATCTGATGAGATAAGGCTAGCCTGGGCTATCCAGGTCAGGGTACCACCTTGCAAATTGACAAGATCAACAATTTAAGGTAGTGGCCCCGCATCCTGTGGAATGACCTGCCTGAGAAGTTCAGGAAGCCCACCCCCAACTTCTGGCATTCCACAAACTATATAAAACAGGATTGTTCAGGAAGTCATTTTTATAAAGGCAATGGGCTTTATTATAAGCCCACTAGTTGCTTCAAGGAAGAGAATGGATCTGTGGGATTTACTACTGAACAGTATATGTTATCCGTTGCTATCTGCATTACCTTGATCTTTTTGCCTTGTATTTATGCTTATGTAATAACCATTTACTGCTTGCTCAACATGTCATGTTTAATACTTAATTTGTTTCAGATTTCTGTTGCTTTTGTATTTCTTTTTTTAAAATACTTTTTATTGCTTTTCTTCCTACACACTACAAAAACTATACCCTACAAAACTAAAACTACAAAGCGAGTAACAAGAACCTTTGATAGGCTAATCAAATGCTTTAAGTATATGTCTCCATGCTAAAAATTTCATTCAATTCTTTAAAATCTAATAAAAGTGTTCAAAAAGAAAGAACATAAAGGCATTTTTGATTTTACATCACATCTGGTTGAGACTATAAGTAAGTTAAATGTCAACATAGATAACCTCAGATCTTCAGTTAGATTTCTTCTTAGCTTTGGTTTTCTTCTTCTTTTGCCAGGGGAGATTTACTTTAAAAGTTTTAGGGGCCGCATCTCCTAAATCCGAATCTGAGTCAGAGTCAAAGATTTCACCCAAAGACACAGAAGTAGTTGTAGAAGATGAACTATCCATATCGGATTTCTGTTGTTTGTGTTTTTTTTCTGTTGACTTTTCTTCCTCTGCTCCATTTCTTTGTTTGGTTGAAGATTGTTGCTGTTTAAGAAAGAGTTCTGCTTTTAATAGAGAGTCAATATTTTCCTTCTTCTCCTTAAAGTTGAATATAAATCCTTCTAGAAAAATCCATCTGTATTGGACATTGTTCTTTTGGAGGAATGCTGTAATATTTCTGTATTTTCTTGCGTATTTCAAATGGGACATCTTTCAATATTTTTATCTCCTCTTCTTGAATTTTAACTGTTGTTGCTGTAGGTGCTTTAAGTATTGAGTCTCTTATTGATCTTTTTGCAAATTTTACAAAAATTTCCCCTGGGAGATTATTTCCCGCACAAACTCTGAATAAGTTCTACAGATCATATCAATATCTGCTTGTATTAATTCAGGTTTGTTATTGATTAAGGGGGCCATTGCTTTGCTTATAATTTCTCTTAAGTTCTCATCTTTTTTCTCTGGGACCCCTTGGAATCTCAAGACGAAAGAGGATCTTTCCATTTGTAGCTGTAGAAGTTGTTGCTTTCAGGTTCTTTCTTTTTCCACTTTGTCCATTCTTTGGTCTATTTCTTTGGGCTTAATTTCAATCTTTTTCATCTTTTTGGCTGACTGATTTGGCTGCAGTTTCCTTGAGCTCTTCCTGTAAAGTGTCGAATTTTTGGTTGAGGTTCGTAAGCTGGTCCAGCAGAGGGAGCATGGCTTCAGAAATTGCAGTAGCTAACTCGCTGGTATTTTCTGGTCTTGTGACTGGTGATGCTGTGCTGGCATTTCCTGTAGAGCCATTTGTGCTGGCATTTCCTGTAGAGCTCCTGTAGAGCCTCTGGACGCCATTTTACTCCCACGCTGAGACATTGTTTATACTTAGGTAAAAGTTTATAAAAGTTCTGAGATCTTTACTATGTTGTCACTGCTTAACTCAGATGTCTTCCGCTTTAAAAATGGTGTTAATCGCCTGAATCCGGCTTGCTTCTACGCTGCACTTTCGCTAGTGGGTAGGGTTCTTCCCCCGCAAGTTCCCCCCCCTTATCTCTTTGAAGCTATGCTGTTTTGTTATGCAGATTTCTTCCTCTGCTTTGAAAAGGGTGTTAATCACCTGAATCCGGCTTGCTTCTATGCTGGAATTTTGCTGGTGGGTAGGGTTCTTCCTCCGTGAGTTCCCCCCCATCTCTCTGAAGCTATGCCATTTTGTTATACTGATTTCTTCCAGCACCCTTTTTGTATATTACTTTCTCTTTGTCACTTAACTCACTGTTTGATTAATCGCTGGATCGCTTTGTCTCATAGATTTTCTTTTTAGTTAAGTCCTCGTACGCTCTGGTCTGGTAAGGTCTCTGAGTGCCATTGCTGGCCTCGGGACAGCGGGACCTATCGGAGCAAAAAGGAGCACTGTGACCCCAAGCTGGAACTTTGGAGCGGCTCCTTTGGCGCTCCAGGCTAGAAGCCCCCTCTCGGAGCTTCATGGTTAGGTTGGGACCAGCCGATCCCCCTCCCTGCCGCCCTGATCCGACTTGCCCCCATCAGAGCTTGATGGGGTGCGACCGTCACGAGTTGCGATTCATTGGAAAATCTTGCGTTCGTATTTCTGTGATCCCAGTCCCTTCTTTCACATTGCTTATTAGAGAGTTCATCTTACTGACTGCATTGACTTGCAAGGCACAATCTGCCCTGACATTTTCAGTGAGAAAGGCAGACTATAAATAGCACAGACAAACGAATAAATAATTCTCATGGTCACTGCAAGGAATTCATATAGCGTGTGCACTGGGAGTTCTGCATCACCCAAGTGCACAGGGGCCATACTCTATTATTATTATTATTATTATTATTATTATTATTATTAATTTATTTCAGCTTACAACCATTGTGCATGTGGCAAAGGAGCATCAGCATACGCCCTGTGCTGTTTCCACAAACGGAAATGGCCCGAGGGAAATGAGATGTACCTAGGGAGGCCAGCCCTCAAGTGGGACCTGGGGATCCCATGGAATTACAGCTCATTTCCAGACTTCATCTCTTGGTAAAAATTGATGCTTTGGAGGCTGGACTCTAAGGCATTGTACCCCAGTCAGGTCCCTGCCTTCCCCAGGCTCCATCCCCAAATCTCCAAGGGTTTCCCATCCTGGATCTGGTGACCCTACCTCCCCATCTCTGGCTGGTGGCCAGGGGGAACCTAGCAACCCTGGGTGTCCCCTGCAAGTCCTTGCCATTCTTCACTGCATAACTGGTCCCAGTCCGGTGGCCAGTACCACACAATTGGTCCTGGTGGCCAGCACTGTTCAACTGGGCCATAGTTTTTCTGGGTAAAGGCCACCAGTGGAAGAGAAGGAGGACATCTGAAGATAGGGAAGAAGACAAAGCTAGGTTGGTTGGTGGAAAGGAGAGAAGGAAGCAGAGAAGGCTGTGGGGACTTCCAGAGAAAGGAAAGAGGGAATTGTGGGAAAGGAGAAAATGAGATGCCCCCTGTCAGTCCTTTCAGTTCCCCCACTTGTATGTTACTATTTTTCAGTGAGGAATAAAACTGAAATGAAAGTCAGAAAGATTTTACTTTGTTCCAATAGGCACCCTATGTACTCTGATAGGATATCTTTGTGATGCCATTGCCATATATTCTGTGTCTGAAAAAAATGGTTATTGTTGTTATGATAACGTATGCGGCTCATGTGCTGGTTATTATAGTGTTTTATAAGAGCAGATGTAAAGAACAATATCTTCCTCCTCTCAAATAATGAGGTAGTTAGGAAATTCAGAACAGACAGAGGGTTTATATCCTGTATTCCTGATCTGACAGACTTGTCTTTGGTCTGGGACACATTTAAGGTTTAGATGAAGTTGTCCATATCATCTGGGATAAATTATATGAAAATATGGATAAGCTTCGTTGAGAAATTTTAGAGGAAATAACAATCTGAGAAGGTAGTCACAAAAATATGGACATTAAGGAGATGGACGAAAATTGTGTTGAATGCAAACTAAATCTGAGTCTGATAACAAATCTGGATTTTTTTTGGCTCAATTAACAGAGGGGCAAGGGACAAGATTAATTCTTGATAGCTGTAAGAGGAAAGGGATCAATTTTTCAGGAGTCCCCAGCCTTTGTAAGCCTGTGGGCACCTTTGGAATTCTGACATTGGATGGTGGGCTCAACTATAAAATGGCTGCCACAGGAGGAGGCTGAGCCAACCACAAGCTGCCTTCTGCAGAAGGCAGAGACAGCCGCAATATGTCAGAGTGTGAGGTGAGGCATAACTCTCATAGTAACTCTACAGTGCTTCAGGCTCATTTTAAAATGAACGTGTTGTTTAAAAATATTATCTTGCATACATACAGCTCAGCTTCAGCCGCACAGTGAAGATCCTTGTGCTGTGGGGGCAGCTGCTGCTAAAGTGACTTTTTAAAAACTTGCACAGCCAATCGGATCTCCAAGGGCCTGTGTGGCGGAACGGGCCCGCGTCCACTGGCAGACCCCGCTCTGCCCACCCCTCCTTTGCCTGACCTGGCACCTGAAGGGGCAGTTTTTCACCACTGCCTCCGGGTATTGCTGCCACCACTGTCCCTGTCTTGGGCTCTGGTTAGGCGGGACAGCCTCCTAACCTCCCTCTG
>NW_015165845.1:328685-334907 GCF_001447785.1 Gekko japonicus | reverse complement strand
GGGGGGGGAATGAGGAGGAGACTAGGCCAAGGCCTACCTCAGGTTTCATGGTCTCCTCTTATCTGGCCCACACCAACTTAAACATATACATAAAATGGCGTTTCTCCACAGCCTGTTAGAAGCTCTGTTGGGCAAAAGTCCCACCTGGCCCTACCTGCTTTCTAAAAAACACCTGGTGGATATCTATCTGTCTGTCTGTCTGTCCATCCGTCCGTCCGTCTGTCTACAAGGAGTTCAAGGCGATTTCTTTTCTCCTCAATTTTATATTTTCAACAACCATGTGATGCAGGTTAGGCAGAGAGGGGGGGAGGGGGAGAGGGAGGGAGACAGAGACAGAGAGAGAATGAGAATGCAACTGGCCCAAGGTTGCCCAATAAGCTTCATAGCAGAATGTGGATCTGAACCAATGCTCCCTCTAAGTTGTGGAGTCTTGTGAGCAAAAATTCTACTTGGTGAGCTCCTGGCATTAAAGCTGTGAGCGAGTAATTTGGCCACGGCATAAATTAGTCTGCTCTGGAACCATCCGTCCTGAGCTAAGACAAAAATGTGTGTGCTAGAGGCTAAAACACTGTGAGCTAGCTCACATTAACTCAGCTTAGAGGGAACACTGATCTGAACCCTGGCACCTCTTCCGGTCTGATGTTCTGACTTAGAGAGGCCAGCTTCCAGGCGTGACCCAGAATCCCCAGAATCACAACTGATCTCCGGACTACAGAGATCAGTTCCCCTGGAAAAAATGGATGCTTTGGAGGGTGGAGTCCATAGCATCGTACCCCACCGAGGTCCCTGTCCTTCCCGGCCCCAGCCCCAAATCTCTGGGAGTTTCCCAACCAGGGCCTGGCAACCTTACCCCCCAGCCCCTGCCAGTGGCCAGGGGCAACCTGACAATCCTGTTCTAACTCCTAACTACACAATATTGACTCTCATCTAGTGAGGCCCTCACTGGCACACAAAGGGAACACAAAACCCTGATATTGTTTGGTTTTTTCTTTGAAAAAAGCACTTTCCACTTTGTAACTTGCAAGTGCTGCATGAATTGTGGGAAAAGACCGATCCCAGTTTGCATCACACTGTTCATTATATGTTTTAAATTACTGCAGGGTAAATGGATTGAATTTTCTACTAACGCAACTGGCCCTTCCCACCATCGTAAAATACCAGATCCTTTCTCTTTTATTGAAATGTGCTTGAAATCCCCACTTGCTTAATCAATCCTGGGGAAGAGAGAAGCAATATAGGGGCTGGCCGGGTTCCATGGAGCTGAAATAATTAGGCAGGATAACGTCGGCCGAGTTGTCATGCCTCATAAAGGAAGCATTGTGGAGTCCCATCTTGGCGTGAGTCTCGTGTAGTAGTGCAAGATCTAATTACCCCCCCCTTTCCCATGTAATTCCAAGTTGTTTCATTGGCTTCCTCCAGGGGTTTGGGATGTGTCAGCGGTCAGGTCAAAAGCATCCTTCCCTTTGCAAAAATCCCATTCCCCCCCATTTCTTTAAGATCAACATGAACATGACAGGAAAACATTTTAAGGAATGGCATTCCCCTGATAAAGTGTTAAACATTTCAAGACCTGAAAATGCTGTCCCTGGATAGGTTTCCTCAAGCCCTTATGGACCCTGAGTGGCCAAACAGCATTGCCTGTGTTGTGTATTAGCTGCAATAAGATGGCCGCCACGGTGGCAGTCAGCCATGCGGTCCGACAAACCTTCAGACCTTCGATCCTAAGACAATAGCCACTTCGGATCCCAGGGCGCACCAATGGGTTTGCCCAGATCTGAGAGTAGACCCAGGGCTATTTTGGGGCAGGAACGCACAGGAACGGAGTTCCGGCTGGCTCCCGAGTTGGCCACGCCCAGCAGGAACTCATTAGCATAATAGGCCACACCCAACAGCAGAAACTCATTAGGATTGGCTACATTAGGGGTGTGTGGCCTAACATGCAAAGGAGTTCCTGCTAAAAAAAAGGCCCTGGGTTTTGACAACAAACAAGGTAAACAGAATAACAAGCAAAAGGTGGGTGTGGCTGGATGACCAGACTTCTGGTAACATGGGGGTGCGGCCTAATGTGCTAATAAGCGGTACTGTCAGGGGTGTGGCCTAATATGCTAATGAGTTTCTGCGGTTGGGTGTGGCCTATTATGCTAATGAGTTCCTGCTGGGCTTTTTCTACAAAAAGAGCCCTGATAGACCTATTAAACTGTTGACTTGTAAATAGAGCCAATCACGGGTGATGGGTGTGTGTGGGTGTGGTGTGGGGCACGCATATAAGCTGGGCACTGCCGGCCAAGGTATTTTTCGTTCCTGATGTAATCCAATAAACAAGAGCTGATTCACAATGCTGGGTCTCCGATCTCAGTACTTTTCAGCCTGTTCACTAGGTTTGGTCTGAAGTTTCAGGGTTTTATTATCCTTCTGCAGGAGGAGGAGTTAAATCTGCCGCTGATAGGGCCAGAACAAAGAGCCAGGGCGGTTTTCTGGTTGGTGCAGTGAAAACGTTTGCCATTAGGTCCACTTCCATTAGGTCCACACATCCTGACTGTTCCCTGGAAGGCCAGATACTGAAGCTGAGGCTCAAATACTTTGGCCACCGAATGAGAAGGGAGCACTCACTGGAGAAGACCCTGATGCTGGGAAAAACTGAAGGTCAAAGAAGACGGGGACGGCAAAGGATGAGATGGTTAGACAGTGTCATAGATGCAACGAACATGAAGTTGAGCAAACTTCAGAGGACGGCGGAAGACAGGAGGGCCTGGCACGATGTGGTCCATGGGGCCACGAAGAGTTGGACTCGACTGTGCGAATGCACAACAACAACCATTCCCATGTGCTTTTGTCTCCGAGTCACCAAGCAAAACCTGGTCCACCAGCTCCTGTCTCTCCATCAGGTGTCCTCAAGGAGCCCTTGACCATCCAAGCTCCCCTCCAGTCCCACCAGACAACAACGCAGACTCCTCCTCTCAAGACTTAGGATCTGTGTGTAAGTCACAGCCAACTTACAGCAACCTTGTAGGTTTAGGATTTCCAAGGTAAGAGATTAAAAAAGATGGTTTGCCATTGCCTTCCTCTCCATAGTGGTCCTGGGATACAGTTTGGTGTGGTGGTTAAGTGTGCTGACTCTAATCTGGGAGAACTGGGTTTGATTCCCCACTCCTCCACATACAGCTGCTGGAGTGACCTTGGGTCAGTCATAAGTTCTTTCAGAGCTGTTCTCTCCAAGGCAGTTCCTGAGAGCTCTCTCTCAGCCCCACCTACCTCACGGGCAGTGTTCCCTCTAAGCTGAGTTAGTTTGAGCTAGCTCACAGTTTTTTAGCCTCCAGCTCACAGATTTTCGTCTTGGCTCAGGAAGGATGGCTCCTATGCTGTAGCCAAATTGCTCACTCACAACTTTAATGCCAGTAGCTCACAAAGTAGAATTTTTGCTCACAAGACTCTGCAGCTTAGAGGGAGCATTGCTCATGGGGTGGGGAGGGGAAGGGAAAGGAGTTTGTAAGTTGCTCTGAGACTCCTTTGGGTAGTGAAGGGTGCTGTATAAATCCAATCTCCTCTTCTCCTTCTCCTCCTCTTCTTGGTGGTCTCCCATCCAAACACTAACCAGAACTGGCCCTGCTTAGCTTCTGAGATCTAACGAGATCAGTCTAACCTGGGCTATCCAGGTAAGGCTAAACTCAGAATCAAGGGCTCTGGAAACTCAGAAACCTCATTGGGGACAATCACACAACTACTATAATAATATGGTGTTATTCTTGGTAGATTTTCAAACTGGAGATTTTACTGTTGAATGTTTGGCATTTCTGATATTCTTTATTTCCTGGCAGGTAAAGCATGTACCTCACAAGACTCCACAGCTTAGAGGGAGCATTGCTCATGGGGTGGGGAGGGGAAGGGAAAGGAGTTTGTAAGTTGCTCTGAGACTCCTTTGGGTAGTGAAGGGTGCTGTATAAATCCAATCTCCTCTTCTCCTTCTCCTCCTCTTCTTGGTGGTCTCCCATCCAAACACTAACCAGAACTGGCCCTGCTTAGCTTCTGAGATCTAACGAGATCAGTCTAACCTGGGCTATCCAGGTAAGGCTAGAATCAAGGGCTCTGGAAACTCAGAAACCTCATTGGGGACAATCACACAACTACTATAATAATTTGGTGTTATTCTTGGTAGATGATACCTTTTCAAACTGGAGATTTGACTGTTGAATGTTTGGCATTTCTGATATCCTTTATTTCCTGGCAGGTAAAGCATGTACCACGTAAGATGCATGTTGCAATTTCGGCATTGACAGAGGGTGGGGAAGCGAGGAAAGAATCCAACTTTATCTCTTACCCTTAAGGAAATGCAAAGTCACCTGGAGGATCCTTGATACAGTTTAGTAAAGTTTAAGTAACGTTTATGATATCATTGGCATTGGCAGACTGCTGAAAGCTATTTCCTTTGTACTCAGAAGACATGTTTTTGTTGTTCAGTTGCACAGTCGAGTCTGACTCTTCACGACCCCATGGACCACATCACGCCAGGCCCTCCTGTCTTCCGTCATGCTCTGGAGTTTGCTTAATTTTATGTTTGTTGCATCGATAACACTATCTAACCATCTCATACTTTGCTGTCCCCGTCTTCTTTGACCTTCAATCTTTCCCAGCATCAGGGTCTTCTCCAGTGAGTGCTCCCTTCTCATTTGGTGGCCAAAATATTTGAGCTTCAGCTTCAGTATCTGGGCTTCCAGGGAATAGTCAGGGTTGATTTCTTTTAGGATTGACTGATTTGATCTTCTTGCAGTCCAAGGGACTCTCAAGAGTCTTCTCCAGCTCTATAATTCAAAAGAATCTATTCTTCAGTGCTCAGCCTTCCTTATGGTCCAACTCTCACAGAAGTCATGTACTGGAAACTAAACTCTATGGTAAAAATGGCTTCTACCATAGAGTTTTTCCCCCAAATACCAGAGCGTCACAGCGATGCTGGCAACATGATGATGTCACTTCCAGTGCACGGTGGAAGTGACATTGCCACATTGCAAGCTATGAGGCCTAGGACTCCCTCCAGCTCCTGATAGGTCCCCTTCCCATCCAGCTGATTGGTAGCAGTGGGGAGGGGGATCCTCCATCCCTGGCAGGAGACTGGAAACCTGTTGCAAGGCCCTCTGTCAGTGGTGGGAGGGACTGCTGGGAGCTGCATCTCCCATGGTGGCAGTGGAGGGTCTGGTCCTTAGTCTGGTGGCGTCTCCGGACACAGCTACTTCTATGTTTTAATTCTGCTCTTTCTGCAAGGAGCTCAGAGCAGCATTGCTCCCCCCATATTGGCATTACAAGGACTGTGTGAGGAATGTTAGGCCAAGAGACGGGGCTGAGGCTGCTCAATGAGCTTCATAACAGAGCAGGGATTTAAATGTGAGTCTCCCAGATTCTAGCTCAGCATTTTAACCACTGTGCCACGCTGGCTACCCAGAATTTTTTAAATTTTGTTTTTATTGGGCTTGTATCCCCACAGGCAGGCTCAGGGCGTGTCCCATCAATGTTCATACAATGTACCAATAACAATTAAAACCATTTTAAAACAAAATACAATACAATACTTATAAGATTATAAAATACAGTGCGGATCTAATAAAAAAACTCAGTAGCAAAGACGGAAACTATAGAGTAGATCCCAGTTGGCTGTTCGAAATCCGGGACACTGACGGGAGGCCAGTTAAAGGAGGGAACGCCTGCTGCCTCAAATAAAATCCTGGCGGAAGAGCTCCATCTTACAGGCCCCGTGGAATTGTAATAAATGCCGCAGGGCCCTGACCTCATACGGGAGCTCATTCCACCAGGCCGAAAAGACCCTGGCCCTAAGGGAGGCAAGTCGGACGTCCCTGAGGCCGGGGACTACCAAAAGGTGTTGATTTGTAGATCTCAGTGCTCCATGGGGCTTATATGGGGAGAGGCGGTCCCTTGCATCAGATCCTGTCAAAATGGTCTTCTTGTGCAAGAAAGGGGGCTTCTCCTGTGACAGTCCTCTTAACACCCACCCCCCCCATATGCTGCTTCTGGAGGTCTGGTATCACTCAGAAAGAATATTTCAGGGAGCATTTGGACCTACTTGGGGGACGGGTGGCGGGTGGTGGAATGGTGCTCCCAAAGGTGGCAGCGGCTACAAGCATGGGCGGCGTCAAGAGGGAATTAGATAAGCATAGGGAGCAGAAGTCCATCAGTGGCTATTAGCCACAAGGTATAGATAGGAACTCTCAGTCTGGG
>NW_015165845.1:313207-328646 GCF_001447785.1 Gekko japonicus | reverse complement strand
CTTTGGGGGGGGGGGAACTAAAGGGCTTCTAGTGTCCTGGCCCCACTGCTGGACCTCCTGAGGGCACCTGGTATTTTTGCCCACTGTGTGACAGAGTGTTGGACTAGATGGGCCATTGGCCTGATCCAACATTGGCTTCTCTTATGTTCTGTACACACAATGTAGACAGGATCCAAGACGTGCTTTGGTTGCACGTCGGTAATTCCTGGGCATGGGTAGATTTCCTGTTGAATACTACCTTGCCTGAGAAGTCCCCTGTCCCCCGCTCCTACCTTTGACAAGGCGTACATTTCCCTGCAGAATTAACTTACCAGTCTGGCAAACATACAAACGTTTCCTGAACATTATTGTTATGTACTGACAACATAACATGAATCGCTCAATACACTTCCCCATGTTGAGCTTCGAGCCGGCCAAGGCTCCGTCAGTGCGAACATTCTATTGGTCGCTTCAAAACAGCGACCAATCACAGAAGAGCTGTTCCCTGAGCGGGAAGGACACTGATTCGCCTTTATCTATGCAATCTGATTGGTTGTTATGTAAATAGTAGGCGTGGCTATATTAGCCCGGTATGTTTAAAAGGAGCCCAGCTCCAATGTTAAGTCGTTCTGATTCCTGAATGCGTTTGTGTGCTTCTTCGAATAAAGCTGAATCACTTACTGAAATCACTCTACGGGTCTTTGTTAGCGTGATCTAACAATTATTATATTTTAAATGCTTCCCTCCTGTTGCTTTCCCTTTTTTTGAGACTTGGGGCCTTCTCGTTACTATTTCTTTTTCGTGCCAGAAGAAGCAGACTGCTGGGAGAGCGGGAGCTACCGGGCGGTATCAAAAGGCGGCCCATAAATTATGCCATCAGGGTCTCCCGGTGGGTGGGAGCTTTGAGTCATGCTCACTTTCCATTGCTGAGATTCAGAGGCCATTATTTGGACGACTGCAACACGTTCCTATGTGCCTTTATTATTCTTCCACTGTAACCTGACTTGGGCTCAGGAAGAGGAAATCCAGAGACTTAATTGAAGCCAATCAGCAAAAGGTCATGGGCTAATATTTAACAGACAGAACTCAAAGGTGGGGGGGGGGAAGAAACACCAAAAGGTAAGAGCCGCAACGGGGTTTTGGAGATGGAACGCACCTGGATGACGAGTGGACGTGGAGCCCCCCCAATTACACAGATCTCCTGGGAGTTATAAGATTAAATGGAGTTTGTTTAGACTGTTAGCTTCCGGTTTCTCTTGGAACGGCACTAACCTCTGCTTGGGGAGGTTAGATTGCTTATTGCAAACGTTCAGGTGTTTATGGCAGCAGTGCCTGAAAGACAGATTGTATCCGGGGGGGGGGGGGCGCGGGGGGGTTTTATTCGGGGGGGGGGGGGACGAGGGACGACCCCAGCGTTTCCCCAATAAGCTCAAAATATAACTTTTCCACTGGGTTGCGAAGTTCGCGGCTGATCGTACAAAATGCCGCCACTTATTTTTGGTTTCTAATGGGAGCTGCTGCATACGAGATCTTCCTCGAAAGAAGAGTCCCTGAAGAATAATTCGGCGGTAGCTACTGTCCGCGCAGGCCCACAATGGTAAATTCAGGGTCGGAGATAAAGATAGCGTAGGAGCCCTTTTTGGATAGTGTATGTGCCCCTTTTCTGTTGTGCTAGAGAGAATAAAGGAACGGGGTGGTGGCGGCGAGCTCATTCATTGGAACATGCCCTTAAACACGTATGGGCATCCAGATCTCTCAGTGCAATCGGGAATCCTTTTTTCCAGGTTCCCAGCTGCACAAATGCACAGAGAGGTGGATATACTGAAAGGCTGCTCAGAAATGTTCCGGATAATCCACGTTCAGTGTGCCACCTTAGAATATCTGAAAGGGCTGAGTGAATGAGCTGGCACTAATGATGAACGCACATGAAGCTGCCTTATTCTGAATCAGACCATTGGCCCATCAGGGTCAGAACTGTCTACTCAGACAGGCAATGGCTTACCAGGGACTTAAGCACAGGTCTTTCACATCACTTACTGCCTGGTCCTTTTAACTGGAGAGGCTGGGGATTGCACCTAGGACCTTCTGTATGCAAAGAAGAGGCCGTTCCACTGAGCCAGAGACCCTATATTTATCTATATTTATGATGGATTTGTACATTTGCATCCTTCTCTTTTCTGCAAGGAGCTCAGGGCAGTGTTCTAGGGTCACAACCGTCTGTTGAGATAGGTTGAGGTGAGAACCCTAGCTTGATCTCATCAGATCTCAGAAGCTAAGCAGGGTCAGTCCCGGCCAGTATTTGGATGGCAGAACACCAAGGAATACCAGGGTCGCAACACGGAGGCAGGCAATGGCAAACCACCTCTGAACGTCTCTTGCCTAGAAAACCCTACAGCGTCGCCATAAGTCAGCTGTGACTTCATTAGATTATTCCTGGGGAAGGGGTGCTATTCGGCCTGGTGGATAAACCCATGAGTGTATATGTGCGTTTCCCTGGTGGACCAAATAGTGTACCCCTCTGATGGTGCATGTTGGGGAAAATGGCAAGGTGTCGGGCGGGGGGGGTGCGGGGGAGCTGAGGCCCCTGCTTTATGCATTCCATAGTCATGATCCAAACTGGGCAGTGCATGCATGGGTACTGTGGAAAATGTTCAACTAAGGTTGCCAGAGCTGGGTTGCAAAATGCCTGGAGATTTTGGGGGTGGAGTCTGGGGACAGTGCGGTTTGGGGAGGGGAGGGACTTCAGCAAGATATAATGCCATAGAGACCAAGTTCCAAAACTGCTCTTTTCTCCAGGAGAGCTGATCTCTGATGTCTAGAGACCAGTTGTAATTCCAGGAGATCTCCATCCACCACCTGGAGGCTGGCAACCCTATGCTCAAGTTATGTGTGCCTGTGACAGTGACACGGGACACAGAATGGGCACCACGGGTCCAACCTGTATACTCTATAACATGTGAATCAACCTTTACAGTAAGCCAGTTTGGTGTAGGGGTTAAGTACGCGGACTCTAATCTGGGAGAACTGGGTTTGATTCCCCACTCCTCCACTTGCAGCTGCTGGATGACCTTGGGCAAGCCATAGTTCTGTCAGAGCTGTCCTTGAAAGAGCAGTTTCTGTCAAGAGCTCTCTCAGCCCCCCCTACCTCACAGGGTGTCTGTTGTAGGGAGGGGAAGGGAAAGGAGTTTGTAAGCCGCTCTGAGACTCTGAGTGGTCAGGTATAAATCCAATCTCTTCTCTCCTCTCCTCTCCCTTCCCCTCCCCTCCCCTTCTCTTCTCTCTACTTATTTGGGGGGGGGGAGGCCTTATAATAAGTACGAATTCCGAGGACAGAGTTGAGCTTGGACATTAGAAACCAAGTAGTCCTTCTGTGTCTTTTTGCTGTCATGGGAGAACAAAGAAGCAGCAAACACAGAGCTTGTTGGTCTCACTGATAGCTTAAATTTTGGTGTTTCTATGAGCACCAGAAGCTTCTCTAGGAAAACAGACTCCCTTCAGAGCCAATTCTCTTCTGTTGCAAGAGAATGCTTACAAGGTTATCCAGTTAAGTGAAAGGTTGAAGTGAAACAGTGTGGATTCCTAGAAAGCCTTTTGCATTCTCTGCTTCCTAAAGCATTTGGAATCCTTTTCCCCGTGTCTTTTTGTCTGTCTGTCTGTCTGTCTGGGCTTGCATGCTGAGAGACAGTAATGAAGGAGAAGTAAATCCCGCTCTCCACACACACCATTTTCTCAATCTCCTTTCTGTAGGCGTATCAGTTTCCTATTCAATGGAGCAGCAGGGGAAAATGGGAGAGGGGAGGTGTTGTGTGACACAGCAACATCACTTCTGGGTGAAGACCTGGAAGTGACATCACTGCATTGAGTGACTCTCTAGAAATTTCCCCAATCTCTATGACATCACCTCAAAGTGATGTCACCACATTGTGCAATGCTGCCCCTTCCCCAGTCCCACCCCGTAAAGTTCCCACCTATGCCTGGTGCAGGCCTTGCAACTCTAGCCCAGGGTGAACCTTTGGGAGCTCACAATGGCTCTTGGCAGCTTCAGATTGTTTGAGCTCCAAGTTCAGTAGTTTAATCACTGGCTTACACCTATCCATCAAAAATGCCTTGTGTATCTCTTACGTTGTTTGGCTTGGCATCATGGCTGTTACGCAGGGGTACTAGAATGCAGAAGACAGCCATTTTAAAAACTGAATCGTTTAACATTTTATTATGACCAATGTCGGACTCACACCGCAACCAACATCAAGCCAAGATCAGTTTAAACCTCATTTTTGAAAATGGCCTCAGTCCCTTTTCAGGATACCAATCTGAATAATAGTAACTACACAAATCAGTGTGGCATGGTACCAATGCGAGATCATATTCATCATACATTCCTGTCAAACAAATCTCCAGGAATTTCCCAAGCCAGAGTTGGCAACTATAGCTGACTCTCCCAGTTCACTTAGGTAAAGGCTGAAGTTCCCTTGAACTGGGGCTTTTGTTCTAAATCATAGAATCATAGAATGTTAGAGTTGGAAGGGACCTTGCAGGTCATCTAGTCCAACTCCCTGCACTCTGCAGGAGCATAGCTGAAAGACAGCCCTACAACATACCTGAAAGGTGGTCGTCCAGCCGCCGCTTGAAAACGTCCAGCGAAGGAGCACCCACCACGTCCCGAGGCCGACTGTTCCACTGCTCAACCACTCTTACAGTTAGGGAGTTTCTCCTGATATTTAGCCGGTAACGACTCCCTTGTAATTTCCACCCACTAGATCTAGTCTTGCAATCCGAAGCAAGAGAAAATAGATCTGCTCCATCTTCTACATGACAGCCCTTCAAATACTTGAAGACTGCAATCATGTGCTGTGGTGTATTCAATCGTATGCATGTGAATCACCTAATTGAAGCACCATGCTAAGCTTCATCCTGCGCAAAGATCCTAATCTTACAGTCCCTATTGGTACCCCAGGAAGAGCCGACCAATCGCATACCATCAAGTTCCCTGAGCGGGAACTATTGTGATAGGACCTTAACCCTACAATCTTATTGGTTGATATTGTATAATAGGGCGTGGCTACATTAGCCGGGAGAGTTTAAAAGTAGAACAGCTTCAGTGTAAAAGCTGTTCTGGCTATTCGAGTTGATCTGTTGGAGTTGCATTATGAGTTGCTGAATAAAGCGGAATCTTTTGCTGAATCTCTCTCTGACTCTTTGTTAAGTAGCCGACTTAACCTGTCCCCTCTAAGCCTTCTCTTTCCCAGGCTAAACATACCCAACTCTAAATAAATAGGACTAGAAGTGAGTTATTAGTGTGGACCCTGGAAGAAACTCCGAGGGCAGAAAACATCTGTCTGCCAATCTGTGAAAATCCGGAGGAACATTTAATTTGGACAGCATAGTAACAGGTAACATGATGGTTCCAACCAGTCTATAAGTTTGAACCTTCCCTCCCATTCCACTGTATTTGAAACAGTGTGCTTTGCACACGAAAGCTCATACCTTGAATAAACCCTTGTTGGTCTTAAAGGCGCCACTGGACTCTAAATGTGTTCTGTTGCTTGGTTTGTGTTGGATAACTTTCACACTCCTTCATGTTTTGTGTTTGTATATATTCCTATGGACACTGCTTTAATCCACTCTCCTTTGAGGTGGTTGCCACATCTATAAAAAGGTAAAGGCTTCCCTTGCTCAAAAGCCAGTCGAGTCCGACTCTAGGGGTGCGGTGCTCATCTCCATTTCAAAGCCGAAGAGCCAGCGCTGTCCGAAGACGTTTCCGTGGTCATGTGGCCAGCATGACTAGATGCCGAGGCGCACGGAACGCTGTTGTTACCTTCCCACCGAAGTGGTACCTATTTATCTACTTGCAATTTCTTGCTTTTGAACTGCTAGGTTGGCAGGAGCTGGGGCCAGAGACGGGAGCTCACTCCGTCATGCGGCAACTCGGGTCTCGAACTGCTGAACTACCGACCTTCCACAGCCTGCAGTTCAGCGTCTTCACCACCACCACATCTATAGCCATGAACAAATGGAGAGATCTCACTCCTGCCGAGGGCACTGAAAACAGCTTTCAAAAATCCCTTGATGCAGGTGGTTACGCCGCTACACATTGATGGCTTGCTATGCTGCATTGCGACTGCGGGATTCATATGGCGGTCATAAGAATATGAGTCTTGGAGTCTGACGGAAGGAATTTAGAGAGTTTAGGGGAGGTTTAACCAATTGTGGAGAAGGTAGACAGTTACGTCAATCAGCTGTTCGAGCCAGTTGTCATTCAAGAGCTGTTCTCCCCACTGCGTTCCCACAAAATGTAATAGTTTTGTATGTCTGAAGCCATAATCTACAAAAGGCGGCCAAGTCTCTCTAACACTGTGGCACATTGTGTTGACGCAAAAGAAAAACCTGCACATTCTCACCACGCTTGAGCACTGTTGCTGAAAAGGCTGTCTAAAAGGTATAACTGAGGATAATGAGACGAAATTGAGTGCCAAGGGAAATGTAGTCTGAATAACAGGGAACAGCATCCAAAACCGATGAATAAAGTCTAGAGGGATTGGAGGGGTGGGGTGGGGGGGTATTACTTGAGACAGCCGTAACAGAGTTAGACAGAATGCCAAAGAATATGCTGTGGTGTGAAGACAAGTCTTCTTATTGTAAGTGGGAAATGCTGTGCTTGTTAGTCCAGACAAGCTCATGCCATGGCTACCCGCCGAGGATGGATGGCTGCCAGTCACGGGAACAGAAGCCAGGGAATCCATCCCCAAGCATGTGACCTCAGAAGGAGCAGAAGGCGCCTTCTAACCAAACTTCAGGGCCATTTCTGTTCTCTCAGGGCCCAGCCAAGCACAACCTTTCCTGGACTGGACCACTTCAGTCTAACAGTAAGGGGGTGCATATTTCAGTGTTCCCTAGAGGTCTGTTTGCAAAAATTCGGAATGGGCTTGAATTTCCAAATCTTTGCCATTCACATTTTGAATCGCAAATGGAGATGGGTGGTTTGAAGTTGAGTACGTTAGGCTTGTTTGGTGTAATGGTTAAGTGTGTGGGAGAACCGGGCTTGATTCCCCACTCCTCCACTTGCACCTGCTGGATGACCTTGGGCAAGCCACAGTTCTGGCACAGCTGTTCTTGAAAAAGAGGAGTTTCTGTCAGAGTTCTCTCAGCCCCACCTACCTCACAGGGTGCCTGTTGTGGGGAGGGGAAGGGAAAGGAGTTTGTAAGCCACTCTGAGACTCCTTTGGGTAGTGAAGGGCGAGGTATAAATCCAATCTTCTCCTCCTCCTCCTCCTCCTCTTCTTCTTCTTCGCCTGTCTCCTGCGTGGGCTGGCATCAGACATGAAACGTCAGGGTCAGTCACCGGTTGAATGCTAAATTCCAATGCGTGTTATCGATCACATGCTGTCAGACAGTATCCTCAGTTAACGAGCAAATACCATTAAATATATAGCATACGTATGGTAGCTGTCAGATCTCATTGCATGTCAAATATTGAACACTGTAGAATGCCAATATTAAACAGTGGCAAAATGTGATTATGGTGGATGTGATGGGATTGAGAGAGGGCTTATATAGTGCAAGGATCCTAGTGTGCAGGTGTGCCATGTATCTCCTTACATTATCCTGCAGGTCTTGATCAGTGAAGGGGGTCACCCAGTGTTTTGGATGGGAAGCCATGGGATTCACTTTTCCTTGTAGGAAAGAACAAGGCCCAATTATAATTTCTCTAGATCCTGTGCAACGGCACATCTCATAAGTCACAAAACCCTAATTTCTGTCTTTATCCTGTCACTGGGTAACCTTGCGCCAGACATGTCCTAGGGGAGGAGTGTTGGCTCAGTGGTAGAACATCTGCTTCGCATGCAGAAGGTCCCCGGTTCAATGCCCGGCCCCTCCAATTAAAAGGACAAGGTAGTAGGTGATGAGAAAGACCTCCGCCTGAGACCCTGGAGAGCTGCTCCCGGTCTGAGTAGACAATACTGGCCTTGACGGACAGATGGTCTGATTTAGTATAAGGCAGTTTAGTTTCATCCACTCATGTTCTCTGAAGCTCACTCAACAAAGTTGTGGGAATCAGTGGGGAAGGGAAAACCACGAACACCATCCTGAGCTCCTTGGAGAAAAGGCAGGCTAAAACTATACCGTAGACGGATTGATTACATTTTATTTAAAATGATATAAATAGGCCATGTTGTGCTAATCCGCCACCTCACCAAAGACAGGAGGGAGGTAGAAAGAGCCTGCCTCAGTCACCGGCCCTGTGCCACACATGGCTTGTCTAGACTTCTCCTTTGCTGCAGAGCGCTGCAGGGCAGCATGGTTCCTTCCGTACCTAGCATGAGGTTTGGGGGCCCACATGCCTCTGTTCCTACCCAGCATGTGGTGAGGGCAGGAACAGTGAGGGGGGCCAATGGCCCTTTACGACTTTCCCCAGTGTCCTTATTGGTCAATCCCCCCCGTCTCACATCCTGTTTATATTTGTATATTTCCATCCTGGGTTCTGGTTCTTGCTCTGGTTTTTGCTCATACTACCATGTGACAGAACGTTGGGAAAAGCTAAGAATTAGAGCAGCCAGGTCTAAGAGCCAGTTTGGTGTAATGGTTAGGAGCGCAGACTCTAATCTGGGAGAATCGGGTTTGTTTCCTCACTCCTCCACATGCAGCTGCTGGCATGACCTTGGGTCAGTCACAATTCTCTCAGAGCTCTTATCGTACCAGAGCACTTCTCAAGAGAGCTCTCTCAGCCCCACCCACCTCACAGGGTGTCTGTTGTGGGGAGGGGAAGGGAAAGGAGTTTGTAAGCCGCTCTGAGACTCCTTTGGGTAGTGAAGGGCGGGGTATAAATCCAATCTCCTCTTCCTTCTTTCTCTTTCTCTTTTTCCTCTTCCTCTGCAGTCTCTGTCCCCAGTCATGTTCAGTTAGGGTGGTGGTGGGACATAAGAGGAAAAATTGGTGTCATCCTGATGCCGCGATATCACTTCCAGTATGAACCCCAAAGTGATGTCATCACATCAGTGCAGCCCTCTAGGATTTCACCGAACGTATAATCATACTAAATGGTAAAATTATAGAATTTTGGCAAGTCCTAGAACATCGCTCTGACATGAAGATGTCACTAGATAGTCCATGCTGCAAGTGTTGTTACTGGAGTGATATTGATTTACATATCTTTGCCTTCCAAAATCTCCTGCTGGATGCCAGCTCTGGGCTGTCAACCCTACCAACAATTAATATCCAAGGCTCAAATCCTTGATTTACAGAATTTTCTGCAGGTGGGTGACCGACCTGGATTTCCCATGGAAAAAGCCTTAGCCAAATTTCCTTAATTTGTTAATAAATGTGGGGCATTATGAATATTAAATGGCAATAGGCATTAAATATAGGATCAGACCCAGTGTATATGGGAGTTTGATTTCCCAGTCTCCAGGAATAGATGCTGAGGCTAGATTACTAAAGCAGTGATTTCTTTACTGAAGGATTCTCACATATACAGACATAAAATCAAGCATACGCACACACAATGCAGGACTTTCAGAAAGCAAAGTACAGAGATGTTTGCATTAGCAGGAAGTATTGTTGGTGGGGTGATACTTTACCTGTCCGGCAAGGCGAGTTGACACTGCAATGAAAAAGGGATAAAATGAGGGAAGGGGTCGTGAGTTGACCAGCAACACACGTGGAGAGGTCCCAAACTGCACAAGGAATGGAACCAGCAAGATAGGGTGGGGCTAGGAAAGGTAAAACAAGAGAGAGAGGGCAATGGCTAGGTGCTCTCTTTTTATACCTGAATTGTGACCAGAGGCAGTTGCTGGTTGTCACATGGTCCCCAGGAAATATTAACTAAAAACTTAAACTATTGAATAGGGCAAAAAAAGGGATGAATGGTTGGGCAATTGCAGGTAATGGCTTGGCTAGGAATGACCCCTCTTAGGAATCGGAAAGACAAAGGAAGAAATGAAAAGAACTATTCAGGTTGCAGGACCGGTGCTTTGGGTTAATGATTGGATGCTTGACAACTGCGTTATCTCGATGGGTGGCGGGAAGACTTGATGGCTTGCTACTGTTGTAATTGGGCACATCCTTTTGTTTTAGCCTGGAGAGGAATGTGTGTTTCCCCTGGTGGTGTTAATACATGAGTGTGTGTGTGGAATGCCTGCATGATGGAGAAGGGAGTTATTCATGGCATCTGTGCAGGAACTTCTTGTGCTTTTTGCAGAGCACGGCTTTCCTCTGTGATGCTGTTTCTGTGTGTATGAAGGTCAGGGCTGCTGGTCTGCATTCTGGTGCTGGAGATGCAGGAGCAAGAGGCTTCTTGTAGTCCAGGAGTCCATGTCTGGTTTTGGATGCTACTTAGGCACAAGGCTTCCCTCGGCTAAAGCACATCGCTTCAGTCCAGTCTACTGCAGACGAACATATCTGCCCTCTGGGGCCTCGACCTGGATAGTCCAGGCAAGCCTGAACTTGTCAGGTCTCGGAAGCTAAGCAGGGTCGACTCCGGCAAGTACTTGGATGGGAGACTGAGGTCCTCTCCGCACTAGACCTTAAATCCTGGCCCAACCCTGTCCCCGAACTTACATTCTACACTACACACGAGTTCATTCCTGTAATTATCTTGGGGTATTTTTTGTTTCCACATTACATTGGGGTCACCCCGGTTTCACCCCACACTTGTCCCGGGATATACAGATGCTGTTATAACCAGGGATAAATGAAAGGTATGGTGTCGTGAGTTGAACTCTGATAAAACCAGGGATGAGATCCAAGTGCGAAAAGGACTTTACTTGAAGTACCAGCGGTCGGGAGGACAGGGGCAGGCTTGATTCAGCCACCTTTCTGAATATCCTCCAGGCCCCCAGTAGGGGTCAGTCACCAGAGGTTTCCATGACTTCCAGCTGCTCTCCCTCCCTCCCTCTTCCCCCCCCCTCTCTCTCTCTCACACACACACATATGGAAAAATAAAAAAAATAGCTACCCTCTAGGGGAAAAAAGATTTTCAGGGTATAAGCTTTCGAGACACAAAACTCCCTTCATCAAATAAATACCCCCCAAATCTCGTTGTTCCCCTGGGGTGCCACTGGACTCAAATCTCGCTGTTGTACTGTACATCAACACGGCTACACTTTGAAACTGGCAGGGAACATATATTACGTAAATACTGCCACTTAACAGAGGAGTAGTCTAGTTGGTAGGATAGGCATTCAGTAGGCCGGATGTTCATCAGGTGAGAAGGATTTGAAACATTCCCCCCTCCCGGGGCACAGGGCCCATTTCCTGACAGGCGGCTGATCAGCTTCCCATCATGAAAATATCAGGGGCAGCTCTAACTCTTAGACAGCAAAGGTCTTCGGAGGCAGCCAAGAAAGGGGGTCCTCCGTCCCAGTCCTGGATTCCCCGTGTGGCTTAAGCCGTGTCCAACTGTCAGGCTGTCCAAAAGAACAGTCGATGGTTGTGCAATGCACCGTTCCCTCGCAGCAGGGGGTGGATCTGGACTGTGACTGGGAGGAAATCATTGTAAGCACAACATCTGGTATTATTTGACCAAAATCCATCTGCAGCATCATCTGCAGCCATCCTGAAACCCAGCATTGTAAACTTCAACCCCTTTTAAAAAACCCAACCGTTTGATTTCAATCAAAAGCGCTTTGGGGGGGGGGGGAGAGAGGTTTCCTGCCGTGCACATGAGATCTCATCCAAAATGTAACAAGCTGGGCTGTTAGTCATGTGATTTGGATCAGGTGCTGACAGAGAGAATTGTAACGTTTCCTGATAAGCGCATGTAGCTTGGAGCTGGACCTGTTTTGCACAGAGTGTCGTTAGCTCCATTGGACGATTGCTCAAGGCTTGTTTGGCCGCAACCGACGTTGCAGCAAAAAACTAGTCCGGGGTATGATCCAAGCAATTTTATGCCTTGCTGATTTCAATAGGAGAGTGAAGGATGTGCCGAAATCTGGTTCATTGAAACGAACAGGGGTCTGGAAGGCGGCTCAGCATGGAACCAGCGGTGGCGCCTTAAAAAGAAAAACAAAATCTTTAAAATATGGAGCGGGGGGGGGGGGAGGTAGGTGGACTGCTTGAATAACCAGAAAGTGAAGGGAACAGCAGGCAAAGATTTTAATGGGGCTAGAAGGCTTCAGAGGCTGCGATCACACACACACTAATCATCCCACTTTCAATCCACTTTCAACTGGCCTTTAATTCATTGTACCATTGGGCCAGAACTTATTTATGTATTTGTTTATTTATTATTTGCATTTATATCCCGCCCATCCTGCGAGCAGGCTCAGGGCGGGTAACATCGTTAGAATAAACGCAATTTCAGTTTAAAACATTAAACCACGATAAAACATTATAACAATTAAAACAATGGGTACAGCTTGGAACAGCGTCAGCTGGCTATAAAGTTCTGGCCTGGTGGTAAAGGTAAAGGTTCCCTTGCACGAAAGCCAGTCGAGTCCGACACTAGGGTTGCGGTGCTCATCTCCGTTTCAAAGCCGAAGAGCCAGCGCTGTCCGAAGACGTTTCCGTGGTCATGTGGCCGGCATGACTAAATGCCGAGACGCACGGAACGCTGTTACCTTCCCACCAAAGTGGTACCTCTTTATCTACTTGCAATTTCTTGCTTTCGAACTGCTAGGTTGGCAAGAGCTGGAACTAGAGACGGGAGCTCACTCCGTCATGCGGCACCCGGGTCTCGAACTGCTGAACTACTGACCTTCCACAGCCTGCAGTTCAGCGTCTTAACCATTTGAGCCACCGCAGCCCGGTGGTACAATCAGTTAAAGGCCAGTTGTCGGTGGTCAGTAGACAGGTGACAGACGGGTGACAGCAACCTCAGGGAGGCCTAATATGGGCGCCCGCCGCCTCAACCAAAGGCCGTCTTGCAGGCCCTCCAGAATCGAAGGAGATTACTTTGTACATTTGTATAATTTGCATATCAGTCCCGCTTGGAAGTAAACCGTAGCCAAAGGCCGTCTTGCAGGCCTCCAGAATTGAAGGAGATTACTTTGTACATTTGTATTATTTACATATCAGTCCCGCTTGGAAGTAAACCGTATAAGGATCGATGCTGTTTGGGTCTTGTATCTCAGACATCAAAATACCTTTGACCTGCTCTGACAACTACTTCTGTGTCATTTGGGAAGCTCTGTCTCTGGAAAGAAACGTATGGCCTTTCGTTTCTGAAATTGCCTGGACCGTTTTGATAAACCTTCGGGAATTTATTTCAGCCTCTCACAAAGCGTACCTGCGTTCATCATGTCATTTTGACTGATAAGCCAGCTAAAACGGATTGTTTCAAGAAACCCTACTGGAAGCGAACATTTCATAATATTCATTTATCCCATCTGTTCCTCCCACCCTGCATGTGTAATTAGGGCTTCTGATCTGAAAGTGGAAACTCTTTTTTTTTTGCCGTTCACAAAACTCTATTACATCAGAAATCCGGAGCAAAAAGGAAGAGCGAAAATTCTGCTTGAATATGCTTAATCCTTTCCCAGCTCGACTTTGTCTATTTCACTGGGCGCTTTGATTTCTTACTGTAATGCAAACCAGCCGTCCTCGCTCTGGCTTGCGCCCCAAACACAGATGTTAGTGTATATTTTCAATATGCTTATTGTTTTAAATTTCATTTGATATGTTTAATTTAAGGAACAACAAGAACGACGAAAGCTCAGTTCTTTCAATTGAGGGCTTGTCTGAATAAGCAGTTCAGGGTTAAGCATATGTTGGTTGCATGAAGTCACCGTTCTGAAAAAGTTTACATAAACTTTTGGGCTAGATCAGTCGTTTTTGAGACTTCCTACCCTTGGGGAATCTGAGTTGATTGGTCTGCTGCGGAACCTCTATGTGTCTTCTGAGGAACCCCCTGCATGTTCCAGAATTTTGAAGGCAAATTTCAGCTTACGTGGGATTTTGGACAGACGTCCTGGCTTTGCCATGCTGCTGAGGAATAAGCGGATATGCCCTGCAACTCATCTAACATTTCCCCTTGTTGAAAGGTATGGAAAGGGAGGAACAGTAATGGTGGACATAACCTATGATATCTTCTAGGGAAGCTTAGAATAATAGAATCATAGAGTTGGAAGGGGTCTCCAGGGTCATCTAGTCCAACCCTGTGCATAATGCAGAAAATTCATAAATACCCCATAGTGACCCCTGTTCCATGCCCAGATGACAAAAAACCTCCAGGATCTCCAGCCAAATTGGCTTCCGGATCCCAAAGTGGCGATCAGCATTTCCCTGGGCATGTCAGAAAGGGCCACGAGAACTAAGCACTGAGGCAACCCTTCCTGCCCTCCCTCTCATGATCTGCCTAAGTACACAGAATCAGCATTGGTCCTGACCTGAATGCCCAGGCTAACCTGATCTTGTCAGATTCTGGAAGCAAAGCAGGGTTGGACCCAGGGGTCGTTTCGTAGAAAAAGAGCTAGGGGAACTCATTAGCATAACTCATTAGCATATGCCACACCCCCTGACATCAATGGAAGTGTGTCATAAGGCCACACCCCCTGACATCACCGGAAGTGTGTCATAAGGCCACACACCCCGCCCCCAACGGTCCTGGCCGGGCCCGGCAGTGGACCTGCAAGGCCGGCGGGAGTGCAAGGAAGCCTACGAAGGCCCTCCCTGGCCCCAGGCAGGCAGGGGTGGGGAGAGGCAGGGAGGAAGCAACTTACCCTCCCTCTTCTCCTACGTCCTCCTGGCTGAATGAGGGCTGGAAGTGGGGCGGCTGGAAGCAGGGGGCGGGGCTTCGTCATGTGCCCCGCCCCCCGTACCTCACCCGGGGGAACTGCGATCCCCCCCAAAAATAACCTCTGGTTGGACCAGGTTAGTATTTGGATGGGAGACCACTCAGGAATACCACTCAGGAAAACCCTACGGCATTTCCATCACCACCAGGGACGTTTGTCCACCATTACTCGTTATTGTTGCTTAATTAACTTAGAATACTCATATGCCAACTTCCCACTTAAGAAACCAAGGTCATCTTGAGGTCAAAGATCAGCTTGAGGTAAAATGCACCTTGGCACAATGAAACGGGCCATGTTTAAAGATTCTGTGGTTCTAAGTCCTGTACAAGTTCAAATACACACACACTGTGATTAGAATACATAAGAACATAAGAGAAGCCAATGTTGGATCAGGCCAATGGCCCCTCCAGTCCAACACTCTGTCACACAGTGGCTAATGGCCCATCCAGTCCAACGATTTGTGTCACACAGTGGCCAAAACCCAGGTGCCATCAGGAGGTCCATCAGCAGGGCAGAACTCCAGAAGCCCTCCCACTGTGCCCCCCCCCAAGTACCAAGAAGACAGAGCACCACTTGCCCCAGCCTGAGATTTCCTATCTATACCTTGTGCTGATGGACCTCAGCTCCATATGTTTATCCAATTCCCTCTTGAAGCCGTCCACGCTTGTAGCCGCCACCACCTCCTGTGGCAGTGAATTCCATGTGTTAATCACTCTTGGGGTGCGTTCAGA
>NW_015165845.1:310496-313049 GCF_001447785.1 Gekko japonicus | reverse complement strand
GCTCAACCTCCCCCCATTACATTTAAACTTTAAAGGTAAGGACTTACCTTTAAAGTTTAAAGCCCAACCTGGCCTCCCTGTAGTCCCGGACTCCTCCGGGAAGTTAAACTAAGGGCTTTTCTTTTTTTTCCTTAACAAACACTCGGGGCGAAGCTTCGCCCAAGCGCATATCGCTTACTTAAAAAAAAACTGGCGGGGGAAAGCCGGAAGCCTCAGGCTTCCAACGGAAGTGTCTCTGCAACGTTGGAGAGCATTCAGACGTTGGGGTGCACCATTTACAACCGTTGTACTCTGGATACCACCACTTGGGGACCTAGTGGCAGAGAGGCAGATGTTCGTCGTATGAACGCCGGTGAGTACACCGGTTGCAACCGGAACCCTAACCGATGTAAAGCCCCCGTCTGAACGCACCCTTGGGGTGAAGAAGTACTTCCTTTTATCTGTTCTAACCCGACCGCTCAGCAATTTCATTGAGTGCCCACGAGTTATTGTGAGAAAGGGAGAAAAGTGCCTCTTTCTCTACCTGCTCTTTCCCATGCATAATCTTATAAACCTCAATCATGTCACCCCTCAGCTGTCGTTTCTCCAAGCTAAAGAGCCCCAAGCGCTTTAACCTTTCTTCATAGGGAAAGGGTTCTAACCCTTTTATCATTCGAGTTGCCCTTTTCTGCACTTTTTCCAATGCTATAATATCCTTTCTGAGGTGTGGTGACCAGAACTGTACACAGTACTCCAAAGGAGGACGTACCATCGATTTATACAGGGGCATTATGATACTGGCTGATTTGTTTTCAATTCCCTTCCTAATAATCCCCAGCATAGACATTTGATAGAATGTCTATCAAACTAATCCTGCTGGGAGACTGATCCAATAACTTATCCCAGATATTACTTATCCATTGGAAAATGCTTTCAGCAGTCAATACCATTAACAAAAATGTATTTTCTTGTGGTCTCTGTGTCTCTGCCTCTTTATATCTTTTTAAAATTCTTTAAAAAGATAAAATCTGTCAGAGACTGATACTAAAGCTATATGCAGTATTAATTATGGAACTCGACGCCGTCTCGTAATCAAACAGTGAATCAGCTTTATTGAAGTAAACAGGAACAGTCATAGAACACACACACAACAGTGGAGCAAAAGCTCCCTTTTAAACTATCCTGGGCTGATGTAGCCACGCCCTGGAATAGTTAAGGACCAATGGCACTACAAAGATAACACCCAATCAGATTCGTTCCCTCCTGAACACTTCTCTGTCTTCTGATTGGTTACATTCATATGATAGCCAATAGGATTGTTCCAGCTTACAATCCTTGTCCTGGCCTTAAGCGTTACATGAGATGTTATACAGATAAGACATAACATGCAGTATTTTTTTGTGATTGATCAAATATTGTTGAACACACGAATGCATGAAGTTGCCTTCTATTGAATTGAATCATTGGTCTATCAAGGTCAACATGATGTTCTGACTGGCGATGGCTCTCCAGGGTCTTGGGCAGAGGCCCTTCGCATCACCTTGTACCAGATCCTTTTAACTGGAGATGCCAGAAACTGAACCTGGGAACTCAGGCATGCAAAACCATACTTTGGTCACATTAGGAGAAGACAGGAGTCACTGGAAAAGACAATGATGCTAGGAAAAGTCAAAGGCAGCAAGGAAAGAGGAAGACATAACATGAGATGGATGCACTCGACAAAGGAAGCCGCAGCCCTCAGTTTGCAAGACCTGAGCAAAGCTGTTAATGATAGGATGATAATTCATAGGGTTGCCAAAAGTCAGAAGGGAACTTAACGCACCCATAGGGGTCCCTTCTTTAAAATGGGACATTGCAGCGACAGTGCAAAACATGCCGCCGGACCTATCGGGGCAAAAAGTTTCCCTCCTTGTAATGTTTTTAAAAGAATCAGGTCTGGCTCCTGCTTAAAAGGGAGGAAAAAATATTCTTTTATGAATGGGAACTCTTGAAGAAATGAGTCCAGAAAGAAGGGTATTTGTTTAAAAAACAGATGTTCTAATATTTGGTACAGATGTTCTGTGATAGCAGGTCTTGGAGAATCTCTGCAACAAGGGCTCACTGTAATTGAGAAACGACCCAAGGTTTTTCTAAAAAAGAAAAGAAAGGAAAGGGAAACAAATAATCCAAAGTACGCTGCAGCAGCTTTTGCCATAACAGATTTATTTATACCACTAGGAAAAAGGCCCGTTGTGGAAATAAATACAACGGCCTCTAGAAAGAGGCTTTGGGCGGGTGCCCCGGCCTTGGACACTCAGTGTCAATTTGCTGTGGCGACCTCAGCAGGGTATGATGACACTGAGTCCACCATTTTCTCCAGAGGAACTGATCTCTGCTACCTAAAGAACAGTTGTAATTTTGAGTGATCTCCAGCCCTCACCTGGAGATTGGCAACGATGGTTCCCCAGAAGGGAATAGTTAGTTTGAAGGGTGGAGTCTATGGCTTTGTACCTGTCCAAGGTCCCATGCCTCCTGAAACCTCACCCTCTCCAGGCTCCATCCCTCACATCTCCAGAAATTTTCCACCTGGAGTTG
>NW_015165845.1:307081-310325 GCF_001447785.1 Gekko japonicus | reverse complement strand
GGGGGGGAGCTCTGCAACTTACCTGGCTGCTTCTTGTTCTGACTGAGGGCTGCTGGGAGCAGGCGGTGGGGCTTGTTGCATGTGCCCGCCCCCTGGGATCTTTACTGCCGGAGCTCCGCTCCTGTGCGCTCCTGCAGGAAATGACCCCTGATAAGGGAGATAGCCTCCCAAATACAGGAATACCTATGCACAATTATGTAGACTAGACAGAATGTTAGAAGAAAAAATAATGTCCAGATTAACAGGAAAAGAATATCAAGAAGAAGAAGAGATTGGATTTATACCCCACCCTTTACTTGGAGTCTCAGAGCGGTTTACAAACTCCTTTCCCTTCCCCTCCCCAAAACAGACACCCTGTGAGGTAGGTGGGGCTGAGAGAGCTCTTTCCAGAACTGTTCTTTCAAGGACAGCTCTGATAGAACTATGGCTTGCCCAAGGTCATCCAGCAGCTTCAAGTGGAGGAGTGGGGAATCAAACCCAGTTCTCCCAGATTAGAGTCCGCACACTTAACCACCTCACCAAATCAAGGACATTTGTGTGTGTGTTGTGTTCTAGGTGAAGAGTGAACTCCCAGAGGGACTGATAAACATAATGAAATGGTGGGTCATTCACCAATATGCTGATGCCTGCGCATTGCCAAGCCTTTGAGCCTCAAGCTGGGAGAAAGGGATCCATTGAACAGGACACTGGAGCCTGGAACAAGCTGTGGGTCAACTGGTTGATGCCCTTGAGGGAGTGAAATGGGCTGAACTAGAATGGGTGCAGGATGTGACTGTAGAGACAGTCTTTTCTGGCCCTAAGCTCCCACAGGAATAATCCTCTCAGAAGAGGTTTTCCCTCCGACGATTGGGGCCATGCCCCCCATCGTGATCTATGTGGTTGCGTCATTTCCTGTGACGCAGCCATGCTGCGCTTCGAGGGCGGGGTCCCCCCCAGGGCCCGATTCCGCGGTGGCGGAAATCAAGCCTCCAAAGCGGGGGTTTACCCTCCTCCTGCCCCCACTTGGCAGCCCTACTTCTGGGTCGTGCCGTCATTGACGGCTGCCCTCATATTCCCACCCACTTAGTCTCATTGGTTATCAGACTGGGTCTGGCTACCCTGCATGACACAGGACTCATAAAGGGCCATTGAAAATTAGTTCAGGCCCTGCCCTGGCCTCTCTGGCTAGAAGACTGTGGGCAGAAGGCCTTTTCTCTGCCTGAGATTTCAGAGACCCGCTGTCAGTCCAAGCAGAAAACGCCAGTTCTCTGACTCAGTACAAACCACTTTCATAACGTGAGTAACTGTTCTGAGCTTCCTTGTTTCTAATTAAGAACTTTTCATGTGAAAAATAAACACTTCTCAAGAATAAATGTGCTTTCATCTTTAAATTTTTGTTAAAAAAGGATATCTCCATGATCACAAGTCTATGTTGGCGTTAACTTCTCAGGCAACATTAAGATGAGAATGTAGGCAAGAATAATTGGGTGGAGTCCATCTTTTTACGGTGTGTTATTGGTGGCATCCAATCAAGCAGAAGTCTTGTTGGGAGAGGCTCGGTCCTTTTGCATGAATCATCTCGAGTGACACACTCTTTAGCAACTTCCTTCAGATTACCACCTTTCTCTATAATGCACACTGTGACCTAGTTCAGCCATTGCTAAGTTGGCCACCCTGTTCCGGAGAGTGCCAAAGCCTCAATATACAAAAGCAGCTTATCCACATTTTGGTACCCTTCCGAGTGACTCCCCCCAACAATTAGGACTCCCAGCCTCTAGGTGGTGGTTGGCGATATCCTGGGACTACAACTGATCTCCAGGCAACAGGGATTAGTTCACCTGGAGAAAATGGTTGCGGTGTGTTGGCACAATTTGCCAGAGCTAAAAACAATAACGCAGCACATGTGTGTAAATTAGCTTTTTTTTTTTTTTTTTACTAAAGAATAGGAAGGGTTACATGGGAGGATAAAAACAAGAAAACAGCCTGTCTATTTAGCTACATCTTTCTAGCTGATGTTAACTCCAAGATGCAGTTCTGGAGGCCTCACTTCAAAAAGGATGTGGACAGAATGGAGCGGGTGTAGAGGAGAGCGATGAGGATGATCGGGGGCCTGGAGACCAAGCCCTGTGAGGAAAGGCTGAGGGACTTGGGAATGTTCAGTCTGGAGAAGAGGAGGTTGAGGGGGGACATGAGTGCTCTTTTTAAGTATTTGAAGGGCTGTCCCTTAGAGGAGGGCAGGGAGATGTTCCTGTTGGCAGCAGAGGAGAGGACTTGCAATAATGGGTTAAATTAAGGGTGGGAAGGTACCATCTGGATATTCGGAAAACTTTGTGATTCTGTGATTCTATGACTTCAGCTACTAAACTCTAAAACGAAGGAAGGGAGAAGAAGCCCCCCAAATGCCTATATGCAAAATCACAGGTAACATCTCCCAACTATGAATTGACCAATGACCAGGCTAAAGGTTAGTTAATTATGCATAGACCTTCCCTTTCTAGCCTGGGAGCTTCTACTCGATACCCCATACGTTCTTTTTTTTTTTGTCCCCTGTAGGGGATTTGTTATTGCATTTTTCTAAAAACTACAATGAAAAAAGGGAAGGGGAAACTACATCTATGGGAGAAAGGAAAGAAAACCACTAAAAGCCCAAGTATAGGAGATCATTACAAAAGCTTGTATCAGTGTTAGTCTAAAATGCTAAGATTACATTGAACATGGTCGATTAAGCTATATTATTTATCTTTAAAACCATTAGTTTAACCGTTTAAAAAAAAGAACCACAAGAGCATCGTTAAAAGCTTCAAGGCACAGATCAGAGTTCTTCAGCCTTCATTTTGTTTTATCTATATATCTAATAGCCAACTTGCCCCTGGAGTGCGGATCGCTAGATCAGCGCTCCGGGGGCAGTTGGGGGGCCGGGGGAGGTTTGTGCACACGTGGGCCAGTCCCCACGTGTGCACAAAAATATTAAACGTTGAAAAAAATCTCGGGGGGATGTTTAAATCCCCCCGAAAGTACAAGAGCGTCTCCTGCGCGTGCGCAGGAGACGCTCTGTAGCTGGCCTTGCCGCCGCCGCCGCCTCCTCAGAGCGAGCGAGCCGGCAGGCAGGGAGGCAGGGAGGCAGGGAGGCAGGGCGGGCAAGGACCGGCCTCGCCGTCGCCGCCTCCTCCTCCTCCGCCTCCTTCTCGGGGCGGGCGGCCGGTCTCGCCTCCGCGGCCTCCTCCACGGAGCCGGCAGGCGGGGGGGAGACCGGCCTCGCCGCTGC
>NW_015165845.1:298897-306916 GCF_001447785.1 Gekko japonicus | reverse complement strand
CCTCGCCTCCGGCAGGCAGGGCAGGCAGGCGGGGGGAAGGACCAGCCTCGCCGCCGCCTCCACCGCCGCCTCCGCCTCGGAGCCCGGGGGGGAACCGGCCTCGGCGCCGCAGCTGCCTCGGGGAGATGGGGGGGATGGAGGAGAGGGAGCTCTTCTCCCCCCCCCGCGAGTATCGCGGGCCCCCTCTTGTCTTTTCTAATCCTCAGTTGATATTCTCGTTTGGGGGCTGCCGCCCCCTTTTCGGAGGCAGAGTCCTCGTCGGAAGTAGCAGAGTCCATTTCATCACTAAGTTTACTGTCTTCTTCTTCCTTGCCGTCCTCACCTGACTCTCCCAATTGCAGTCTCAGGAACTCACACGCTTTAGAAACAGAGTCAATTTGTTCTTTTTTATCCAGCAGTTTGAAAATGACACATTCGAGGGTCAACCATCTGTAGGGAGTGCTGTTTGTTTCCAAAAACAGAATCAAGTCTTTATACTTCTTCCTCTTCTTCCTTATTTCAAATGGAATATCTTTTAAAATCCTGATAATGTTGCCTCCAATTTTCAAGGGCGTTCCTGTAGTTGCTTTCAGGATCTGATCCCTCACATGTCTCTTCGAGAATTTAACCACTATCTCCCCAGGCAGATTATTTTTCTTGATATAAAAGGAATAGGCTCTATAAACCACATCCATTTTGCTTACAAGATATTCTGTTTTTAAATATGTAACTGGAGCTAGCGCATCACTCAAAAGTTGCTTTAGATTCTCCTCTTTTGCTTCCGGGACCCCTTGGAACCGGAGGACTAGGTTAGCTTTCTCCATTTGCAGCTGCAAAAGTTGAAATTTGTCTGAAGCTTGCTTCTTTTCCAACATTTGAACCTTTTTCTTAACCTTTTTAGATTTGGCATCCATTTCCTTCACTTTCTCAGCTGTTTGCTCCGTCTTTTTTGTAGTTTCAGTCAATTGGAGCTGCTGAGCTGCAAGATTCTGGTTTAAAGCTGTCAGCTGTTGATTGATATTCATCATCTGGTCCAGTAGAAGGCGCAAAGAGTCCGCTAACAGTTTAGAAAACTCAGTGGTATCTTCTGGTTGCGGGCTCATGCTCCCCGGTGGTTTCACTTTTGCTTGTTTGTCTTTCTCTGTTTTTTTCCACGCCATGATGGAGAGAACTTGCAGATACTCTACCACTTTGGAAGGTGGACTCTATGGCATTATACCCCACTGAAGCTCCTCCCCACCCCAAACCCCTCCCTTTTCAGGGTCCACCCCTAAATCTCCAGGTATCTCCCAACCTGGAGCTGGCAACCTTACCCACAACCCCTTTGTAGGCCTCAGATGGTACAGCCCCCAACCTGCTAGACGCTCAAGTTCTACACAAACTGAGGCAACTTCTTCCCTCTTCACTGGAACCATCTTGGAGGAGAACAGATCCCTTTAATTATTTAATCTCAGAACTGTAAGGGACCAATGGTGCAGCAACTACTACTGCCTAAGAAGCCATATTTACACTGCTGTGTAAATATATAGAACTGCTTTAAAACATCTGTGAGGCTGCTTGAAATCAGTAGCACTTGGCATGAAGCATTCTGCCCCAAAGCATACTGCTGGGGAAAAATGCAGAAACACAAAACAGGAGGAATGGAGCCGGTTTTTTAAAAAGAAGAAGAGATTGGATTTATACCCCACCCTTCACTACCCGAAGGAGTCTCAGAGTAGTTTACAATCTCCTTTCCCTTCCTCTCCTCACAACAGACACCCTGTGAGGTAGGCGGGGCTGAGAGAGCGCTTTCGAGGATTGCTCTTTCAAGAACAGCTCTGACAGAACTATGGCTTGCCCAAGGTCATCCAGCAGCTGCAAGCGGAGGCATGGGGAATTAAACCTGGTTCTCCCAGATTAGAGTCTTAACCACTATACCAAACTTTCAAGCATGACACACATGCTTCGGCCTGTTTGTACAGTTGCCTTTCCATATCTCCTACATCCATGCTGGAGAAGAAGGAGAAGAGTTGGTTTTTACACCCCTTTTTTCTCTACCTTAATGAGTCTTAAAGTGGCTTACAATCGCCCTCCCTTCCTCTCCCCACAACTGGCACCTTGTGAGGTAGGTGGGGCTGAGAATGTTCTGAGAGAACTGTGGCTCACCCAAGTTCACCCACCCTGCTTTGCAGGGCTTTTTTTGTAGAGAAAGCCCAGCAGGAACTCATTAGCATAATAGGCCACACCTAACAGCAGAAACGCATTAGCGTATTAGGCCACACCCCTGACAGAGCAGCTCATTAGCCTATTAGGCCACATCCCCACGTTACCAGAAGTGTGGTCATTCAGCCACACCCACCTTTTGCTTCTTATTCTGTTTACCTTGTTTGTTGTCAAGACCCAGGGCTTTTTTTGTAGCAGGAACCCTTTGCATGTTAGGCCACACACCCCTAATGTAGCCAATCCTAATGAGTTTCTGCTGTTGGGTGTGGCCTATTATGCTAATGAGTTCCTGCTGGGCGTGGCCAACTCGGGAGCCAGCCGGAACTCCGTTCCTGTGCGTTCCTGCCCAAAAATAGCCCTGCTGCTTTGTGTGGAGGAGCAGGGAATCAAACCTGGTTCTCCAGATTAGAGTCAAGCACGACAAGTATCTTTTTGCTATCTGGTTAATAATGAAAGTCACCTGCAGGAGCTCCAAGTAAGCCAGAATTCAGCCAGGATGTCCCCAGTTCAGCCAAAGGATGAGGCAGGATGTCCCTGGAAAGACTATCCCCAGGTAGTGTGGTATAGTGGTTAAAGTTTCAGACTAGGTGATGGGAAATCGTAGTCTTAAACCCCACTTTTGCCATGGAAGCTTGCTGGGTGACCTTGGGCCAGTCACACAGTCTCAGCTTAACCTACCTCACAGGGTTGTTGTTGTATGGATAAAATGGAGGAAAGGAGAACAATGTAAACCACTTTGGGTCCCCATTGGGGAGAAAGACGGGATATGAATAAAGTAAGTAAACTATGAGCTGGAATATCTGCAGCAGGGATGACCTCATTTTAGCCACGAATTCACTAGGTGGCGTTAGGAAAGCCACTCCTTCTCAGTCCTGATCCGAAAGATGGGATCAGTCTCTGGGTGACCTGACCAAAAGCCTTTCCCCAATTCCTGAGATAATAGATAGGAAGCGCTGTATAAATGTTAGATATTCCGACGATTCTCGAGGAATACCAGGTCAAGTAGGCTTTTTGTGCGGCTCTTGGCTGTCACAACGCAGCGACCCATCTTTCAAAGCGCAGCGCAGAAAACAGCAGGCCATTGTTTGTCGACAGAGAAATTAGACACTTATTAAAACCTGGAGCCAGAAGACATAATCCTTTTGCTTAGCAAATCTGTTCCCCATGTAAACGGTTGAAAGACTTCTATCCCTCCCCTTCCTATGTCATCCCCCCCCCCCATCTAATCATTTCCAGGAGTTTCTTGGAAGTCATTGCTGTTTTGGGGATTCCTACAAGAGACTAATCTTTCTATGCAGTTGGACCAAATACAGCGAACCTGGAGGAAGAAAGAGATTCATTCAAAGCTGTCAGCACATCCTCTTGCTGCTCAATGAATTACTCTTCCCGATCCACCAATTTCTTTCCCTCCCTCTCTCTTAAGTGTAAAGACGTTTTCTTTTTTTTAAAAAAAGACAGGGCTCTTCAGGTACGGTCACCGCAAATGTTCATTCCCCCCATTCATTCGTAAGCAACACTAGATAGAGTCGTTTGTAAAACACAACACAACAGCCAGGCCTGCGGCGCAAAATGTTGTCATCATCACAGCAGAAATGTGACGCGCCATTAGGGTGAGATGAGGGCTCCTTCCACACCTGGTTTAGCCAACAAAAGCCAACTTCCTAGGATATATTACTTAATATGACGGGTGATAGAGCACTACCGGTGTTGAAGAGAAAGGTAAGGAGCAGAGGTCCATCAGTGGCTATTAGCCACAAGGTATAGATAGGACTTTATTACAGGATGCCGCTGTATTTATTTATTTAGCTTCATTGTATTTATTGGAATGTATGAAATTATATTTTATATCTTGTATTTGCAGGTTTTAAATTGTATGTTGTTTTTAAATTGCTTGTAAGCCGCCCTGAGCCGCTTCGGCATGAGGGTGGGGTAGAAATTAAATAAATAAATAAATAAATGAACTCTTGGGCTGTAGTCATACGAGCCAGTTGAAGCGGGGGGGGGGATGTGGCTATTTCCTCCAAAGGAATTTGACATCCAGTTGCAAGATACACCTCCCTTTGTAGCTGCAGGTCGTCACTGTGTGATTTTTATTTTTATTTATTTTTGACATTTTTACCCCGCCCTCCCCGCAAGCAGGTGATCAGACGGGTGAGTCTTTTTAAATAGCCAATTGTTTCCCATGTGCATAAACGAGGAATCGCACCTCCGCACTGAGGGCCCCCTATGGCGTATGCAATGATGCACATACTGTGAAGGGGTGGGGATGACACTGAGCTGGGGTGGCATGATCAGACCATCCCAACGGCATGAGAGCGTGCTTGCGCGATCAGACAGGGGAAAGTCCGTCTGTGGACCATCGGAGCCTGTTAGAGCCAGACTTTCCCTGGTGTCTTTTAACTCTGCTTCTGTGGTGGAGCAGCACGGTTACACCTAGGTCGGATCTAAAGGTGCATAAGAACACAAGAACATAAGAGACGCCCCCAAACCCTCCCCTCCCCTCCCCAGGCTCTACCCCCAATCTCCAGGTATCCCCCAACCCAGAGATGGCAACCCTGTGTGATATATACATTCAGCCTCTTTCAGTCATTGGGGCTGGTTTGTTCTTCAGTCACTTGGATTCTAAACCAGGATTCGACTCTTGGCTTTGGGCCTGTGGGAAATTGACAACTTTGCTCTACATCACACATGTGGCTTTGGGACTGCAGGGAATGGATGGCATTGTTCTAGATCACACACGCTGCTGGGTGTTGGGCCTGCAGAAAAGTGACAGCTTTGCTATAGATCACACATGTCACTGGGCCTCCAGGAGTCTCCAAAAGTCCCAGCCAAGAGCTGTGCAAAAAGCAAGTGCATACTGTGTAGACCACATCCCAAAATCTTCTGCAATACACTAAGGTAGCATGGCATAAATTTGTTTGTTTATATCATGCGGGGTTGCCAGGTCCACCACAGCTAACGGCAGGGGATTGGGGGTGGGGTAGGGTTGCCAGATCCAGATTGGGAAACTCCTGGAGATGATTTGGGGGTGGAGCCTGGGGAGGACAGGGACCTCAGTGAGAGATGGGCCATTGGCCTGATCCAGAATTGGCTTCTCTTATGTTCTTATGAGTAGGTGGTGGGCGGGGAAGGGAGGGATTCCCAAAATGGGGATTTGAGAGAGTGGAAGGGAATGAGAGAGAGAGAGAGAGAGAGAGAGAGAGAGAGAGAGAGAGAGAGAGAGAGAGAGAGAGAGCAGGGGGGAGCAGGGGTCTCTGTAGTCTGGAGATGAGGTGTAATTCCAGGGGATCCCCAGGTCCCACCTGGAGGCTGGCATCTCTATAACATGTCTGATTTTCTTGTGATGCAGTCAGGACCCATTGTGAGCAACAGCAAAAAGAGTACCTGTTAACAGTATAGAATCGGCCTTGAAAACAATTACAGCACCCCCAAACCCTATGACAGGTAAGCGATCTCTCCACACAGTCCTCAAGCGAATTCATTCATTCTCCTGAATAGCTCTTTTTCCCATCCTCACCTGGGCTAGGGACGCCAGCTCTGGGCTGGGAAATACCTGGGGATTTTGGGGGTGGAGCCTGGGGAGGGGGGGGTTTGGGGAGTACCTGTGGAGATCTGAGGAAGGAGCCTGGGAGAGAGGAGTTAAGGCAAGGAGGAGCAGGGGAGGGCATAAGGCCATGCAGTCCGCCTTCCAAAGCAGCCATTTTCTCCAGGAGAAGTGAGACACATGTTTTAACTAATAAATCATTACTCAAGAAGTGGTGTACGTCATATAGAGATCTGCCATTATCCTGGGAGATCACCAGACCCCACCTGGAAATTGGCAACCCTTGGTCAGTTAGCATCTCGTTTGCAGAAAATGCTTTAATCTAGTATGTATGTATTCAAAGGTTTACGGCTCTTTGTTCCAGCAAGAAGAAGGGAAGGGAAGCGCTGCTATTCCCAAGTTAGCAATGTCACTAATCGGATGTAGTCCGCTGCTAGAATATATTCTTCCGTTTCTGTTATCCAAAGTATCCTTCCCTGTTGTTTCTTCAGTAAGGTATGTTTCTTTAAAACTTAAGCATGGTGTGGCTCTTGTCTAGTGCACCCAGCCTCTATTTAAAGACAAAACCCCAACAGACAGGGACAAGGGGGAGCCAGGGTGCCAGCAATGATGGTGGAGCAAGAGAGACAGAAAGACAGAGACAGGGAGGCCGGTAGGTAGGCAGAAAGTGTCGTGTGCTATCAAGTCTCTACTCCTGAGAGTTCGGAGTCAAGAGTCCCTGGGATGGGCAGGGGAGGCCATGGCACCCCCAAACCACCAGGAATTTCCTAACTACGGTTGCCAGCCTCCAGAGGGGGGCTGGAAAGCTCCTGGAATTACAACTGCTTTTGTTGGGCCTGTTATGCTAATGAACTCCTGCTGGGCGTGGCCACCTCAGGAGCTAGCTGGAACTCCGTTCCTGTGCGTTCCTGCCAAAATATAGCCCTGGTTAACGCTGATCATCATGGCCAGATTTTTGTTGTTGTAGTTCAGTCGCACAGTCGAGTCCGACTCTCCGCGACCCCATGGACCAGCTCCCGCCAGGCCCTCCTGTCTTCCGCCGTCCTCTGAAGTTTGCTCAATTTCATGTTTGTTGCATCGATGACACTGTCTAACCATCTGATCCTTTGCCGTCCCCGTCTTCTTTGACCTTCAATCTTTCCCAGCATCAGGGTCTTCTCCAGTGAATGCTCCCTTCTCATTGGGTGGCCAAAGTATTTGAGCTTCAGTTTCATTATCTGGCCTTCCAGGGAACAGTCAGGGTTGATTTCTTTTAGGATTGACTGATTTGATCTTCTTGCAGTCCAAGGGACTCTCAAGAGTCTTCTCCAGCACCATAGTTCAAAAGAATCTATTCTTCGGCATCTGCAAAACCAAGGCCAGTTTCTGTACTAATGCAGCTGCAGGGAAAATTCTCAAAGCTGTATTGACCTGCTTCTCCTGGGTCCAACACGACTCCTAAGCTCCTAAAACAACCCTTCAAAGAAAGTTGTACCCCGTCAATAGGGCAATGGATGATCCCGCTCATCAATGCAGATAATTTACCAACTGGCAATACCTCAGCTTTATCTTAAATTTAGTGATTTCTCTGCACAGCCCATCAAAGGATTCCCTCCCTCCGGAATGTTTGCAGTCTGCTGAGCTCCATGACCACTAACTAGATGGTGACTTGATGGGTGATCTCTGGAGCCCTGCCTCATCAGCTCCCCTCATCTGCAAGAGCCTAACTGGACCTGGAAAGTTCAGGGTGACCAATTGTAGACCTGGCCACCTCTAAACTGTGGAGTCTTGTGAGCAAAAATTCGGCTTTGTGAGCTGCTGGCATTACAGTTGTGAGCGAGTGATTTGGCTACTGCATAAATTAGTTTGCTCTGGAGCCCTCCTTCCTGAGCTAAGTCAAAAATGCATGAGCCGGAGGCTAAAAGACTGTGAGCTAGCTCACACCAACTCATCTTAGAGGGAACACTGCTGGCCACCAGCTGTAGACCTGGCCACAGTATTTTTAGCACACAATTTATTTTATATTTCATTAATTTTTTTAAAAAATCATTTTTATCTGACCTTTCTCCTCCTGTGGGGACCCAAAGTGGCTTACATTGTTCTCCTCGCCTTCTTCTTATCCTCGCAACAATATAGGGTTGCCAAGTACTTACCTGTCCCGGAGCGGGGGAGTCCAGGCTTGCTCTGGGAGTCTTCGCGCGTGCGCCGCAAGCACGTCACACGGAAGTGACGTAAGCACGTCGGGGACGTTGGGGGCGGGGCCACAATCATCCGAGGGGAAACCATAGAGTTTTCCCTCAGATGACTGTGGCCCC
>NW_015165845.1:294699-298439 GCF_001447785.1 Gekko japonicus | reverse complement strand
AGGATGTCTGTTGTGGGGAGTTTATTATTTATTTTATTTTATTTCATTTATTCAAATTTATAGCCCGCCCTCTCTGCAAGCAGGCTCAGGGCGGCTCACAAATAGGGCAACATATGCCAGTAGTTAAAACAATAAAAACAAGCTAAAACCAACATTTACAACAACATAAAGTGCTCTAGATGTTACAAAAAGATCTTCAATCACAAGATGGTATCCTGGGGATGGTAGTCCCAGTTCCATGGCCTCCTGGGAGTGTTAGTCACAATTTCGTGGTATGGGTTCCACGTGATATTATAAATAACTTATCACAGGGCCATCATATGCCCCGATGCTACCTAACCCAGTTGGTGGTGGTGTGGCAACAATGGTGCGACGATGATGATGCAGTAGTGGTGGTACAGTAGTGGCGGCTCCTACTCAAAAGCCTGGCAGAACAGCTCCGTCTTACAGGCTCTGCGGAACTGAACAAGGTCCCGCAGGGCCCGGAAAGGAAGGGAAGGCAATTGTAAGCCACTTTGAGACTCCTTAAGATAAGGAAAGGCAGAGTATAAAAACCAACTTTCCTCCTCCTCCTTAAAGAGAGCAAAAAAGAAGAAAACAGTCCATTGGGCCATGATGACATTTCTCATAAAGAAAAGAGGCTGGAAAATGTCTTTTTCTTCATGAATGGGAAAACAAGGATTGGGGGGAGGGGTATATTTACACGTTTAATTGAGGAAGAAGACTATTTAAAAAGAAATAAATGGTGTTTTCCTCTGCTTGTCAGGAAGCTTGGGCAGGCTCTGAAGTAATAAATCCAAGGTATGAATCCACCAAGGGAAGTTCCCAACAACCCAATGCCATAAACAATTTTTGACAGGGGTTACCAAGGTCAGGCGCTCTTTGTGTGACTAAAGCGTTTGGATAGCCGGATTTAATTTCGAAAGGGTCAGCTAGATACCAGGCGGGAGGAAAATAAGCATGTACTTCGAATTTACATCTGTTCATGGGTAGGAGGTTCTTGATGGCTGAACTTCAGAGCAAACACACTTTTGTTTTCTCTTTTCTTCACTCGAGACGTGGAACGACACCACCCTCCTCACACGAGAAAGGCTGCTAGTCATATCAAGGATCCTTTATTCCTTTATTGAATTTGATTTAGAAGAGGAGGAGGAGGAGGAGGAGAAGGAGATTGGATTTATACCCTGCCCTTCACTCAGAGTCTCAGTGCGGCTTACAAACTCCTTTCCCTTCCCCTCCCCACAACAGACACCCTCTGAGGTAGGTGGGGCTGAGAGAGCTCTTGACAGAAACTGCTTTTTTCAAGAACAGCTCTGACAGAACTATGGCTTGGCCAAGGTCATCCAGCAGCTGTGAGTGGAGGAGTGGGGAATCAAACCCAGTTCTCCCAGATTAGAGTCCTCACACTTAACCATTACACCAAACTGTCTGGGTCTTGATTCTCCACCTGTTCAAGGTGGCTCACCACCATTATTTTCAAGGGGTACCTCGGATGGAGGCAAGAGGTCTTTGACACAGACAGGGCCTTGGGTAGGAAAGTGTATACCAGTGCTTTGAATGTCAATGGAAGCTAATTAAGAAGGAGTACAGATGCTGTGAAATGAGTTGAATGTGCTCTTGCCAGACTTACTGAAATCACGAGGGCCTAATAGGGTTACCATCCTCCAGGTGGGGCCTGGAGATGTTCCAGAATCACAACTGAACGCCAAATAGGGATGCTGTACCCCCTGGTGGGATAAGGGGTCTCTCACTGCCAGGCCCACCCCAAAAAGAAAGGAATGCTTGAAATTAATGCGACATGCCTACATGACCTGGAAGTGACATAAGCACATTGGGGATGTCAGGGGGTGATGCTCCGGATTTTGGGCAACACTCTATGGTAGAAGCTAATTCTACCATAGAGCTTTTGCCCAAGAGCCAGAGCGTCACTCCCCAATGCCTACATCACTTCCAGGTCACGTAGGCACACCACATTAATTTCAGGTGTTCCTCCCTGCTTTGGTAAGTGTACCTCCCATCCCCTGCCAGCTGCTCCGAGGAACCCGGCGGCCCCATCTCCAGACTGATCACAGGAAGCTGCTTTATACTGAATCAGACCCTCGGTCTGTCAAGGTCAGTACTGTCTACTCAGACTGGCAGTGGCTCTCCAGGATCTCAGGCAGGCAGAAGTCTTTCATGTCACCTATTCCTTAATCCTTCCAGCTGGAGGGGCTGGAGATTGAACTTGGGGCCTTCTGTACGTCAAACAGATGGTCTACCATTGAGCCACAGCCCCTCCCCAACTACAGAGATGAATTCCCCTGGAGAAGATGGCACCTTTGAAGGGTGGACTATATGTCATTATGCCCACTGAGATCCTTCCCAAACTGCACACTCTCCAGGAAAACACAAATCTCTAATAATATCTCAACCCACGGCTGGCCACCCTAGGACCTAACTACAAGACTTTGACCTCATGTTTTCCCCAGCCTGTACTGTCCTCGTCAGATCTTGGCATTCAGACGTACGCTGGGGGTTCTGTGTTTGCAACTTAACTGCCAAACACAAGGGGGGAGGCAATTTGGACTAGGAGGACTGAGGCACAAGGGGAGATGGGATTAAATCTCCCTGTGCCCCTTTCCAGATCTAAAAAGGCTGCAGGGAGCCACTATTTTGACTTGCTGTGGAAACCTATGCAGACACGTAACATAACAGATAACAAATGTGTTAAAAAGCAGGTGCTGGGCTCTTCTGTACTCTTATTTTACCCTGATTTTCTATACATTTATGTTCCACTTTTTCAGGAGTGGTCTTCCAGATCAGTACATCAAGAGGCCTTGCCAACAGGCTTGTAAAATAAAAAGACCAGTCATACAAAGAAAAAAGAATGGAAGAGAATGATAGGAGAAAGAGATCTGTTTGGCCATTGAGCCAGTTTGGTGTAGTGGTTAAGTGCGCGGACTCTAATCTGGGAGAACCGGGTTTGATTCCCCACTCCTCCATTTGCAGCTGGCTGGATGACCTTGGGCAAGCCATAGCTCTGGCACAGCTGTTCTTGAAAAAGAGCAGTTTCTGTCAAGAGTTCTCTCAGCCCCACCTACCTCACAGGGTGTCTGTTGTGGGGAGGGGAAGGGAAAGGAGTTTGTAAGCCGCTCTGAGACACCTTTGGGTAGTGAAGGGCGGGGTATAAATCCAATCTCTTCTCTTCCTCTTCTTCTTTATTTACATTTGACAAGCCTTTATTGGCATATGTATACACATACAATAGGAGATCAGATTAAATATAGATTTGAAAATACAAATCCATATAGGGTAAAATTGGAGCTACGGCGCAGAAAAACAGCATGAAAGCAGAAAAACCTAATGGTTACTTATCAGAACGTATAGCCATAGCACTAAGAAGAAACCTTGCTACTATTTCGGTTATTTCCGTATCTTGATTATCAAGCAAAAATGGAACCTTAAAATCGTCAGGAATCTCTGAGAACTGAGCTAATATAGGATACAGAAGATCCTGGCAGGGCACCAGAAAAAAAGGGACATTGAAGGAGAACATGGGGGACAGTTTCAACACAGTCCTTCTTACAAGGACAACACCTGCTGGAGTAGGGGCCATTGAATTTATATCCATTTGGGCCAGATTGTTCTTCCCTCACTAGTGCTCTGGCATGATCTCCAACATGGTACCCGTGGGCACTTTGGCACCCATTGCTGTGTTTCCAAGTGTCTCCTTCCTTCCTTCCTTCCTTCCTTCCTTCCTT
>NW_015165845.1:292712-294676 GCF_001447785.1 Gekko japonicus | reverse complement strand
CCTTCCTTCCTTCCTTCCTTCCTTCCTTCCTTCCTTCCTTCCTTCCTTCCCAAAGCAAACCAGCAGTCCTGGCTTTCCTCTGCTTCACTGCAAGAGATGCATTGTGTCTGCAGGAAACCCTGGTTTGGAAGCAGCTTCCTCCATTGCCCTGGTTTGGAAGCAGCCAGTTTGGTGTAGTGGTTAAGTGTGCGGACTCTAATCTGGGAGAACCGGGTTTGATTCCCCACTCCTCCACTTGCAGCTGCGTGACCTTGGGTCAGTCACAAGCTCTGGCACAGCTGTCCTTGAAAAAGGGCAGTTTGTGTCAGAGTTCTCTCAGCCCCACCCACCTCACAGGGTGTCTGTTGTGGGGAGGGGAAGGGAAAGGAGTTTGTAAGCCGCTCTGAGACTCCAAGTGAAGGACGGGGTATAAATCCAATCTCTACTTCATTAGCGCAGGATGCGCGACTTTGAATCTCCCAAGATTTTGGCCTCAGCTCCCATTTTGTGGCTGGTTTAGGGTTGCCAATTTGGGATTGAGAAACTCCTGAAGACTTTGACGGTGGAGCCTGGGGAGGGTGGGATTCGACAAGGGGAGGGACCTCAGGGGGGCATAGTGGCATAGAGTCCACCCTCCTCATGCTTCTGGGCTCCGATACTGAGACCAGAAGGACAAGGAGTAGTCCAAACAGTTTTAATTCAAGGAGCAACTCCAACAGGTTTCTGCAAGCGCGCTCAACCAGCTGAACTGTCTACTTGAACATGTGACCTTAGGGAAGGTCTTCAAACGAACACACTATACCAATATAAGGGAATATCTTGCAATTATAGATTATATCACAACACATGTCACAGGGGCTGAGCCAGTCTTTGAAAACAACAAAAGCGAAGATATTGGGGACTCTGAAGAATCGACCAAAGAATCAACCAGATTAGTTGCTGTAGATTTTCCGGGTTGTGTGGCCGTGGTCTTGGCATTGTAGGACCTGACGTTTCGCCAGTCGCTGTGACTGGCATCCTCAGAGGTATAACACAGAAAGATGGAGTACTCTCTGTGGAGGATGCCAGTCACAGCTACTGGCGAAATGTCAGATTCTACAATACCAAGACCACGGCCACACAACCCGGAAAATCTACAGCAACTAATGAACTCTGGCCATGAAAGCCTTTGACAACATAATCAACCAAATGTTGTAGTAGAAAGCTAAATGCCAAACTTCCCAAGTATCTACATTAAGGATTCCCAGCTGGAGGAGACGGAGTATAAGAAATGATTTCAGATGGCTTTTGGTGCCAATTTAATTATTCCCCCCCTTTCCTACTGCTTTAAATGTTGTAACTACTTTGTCTCATGTCCAAAGGCCTTTCAACACACATATATCAGCAAGCTGATTTCCCCCAAAAAACTTACATCCCCCCCCCAAAAAATGGCAGCTAATCAGACACTTGTGTGGGTGACCACTGTGGATGAACTAAGACCCCTGTAAAAATCTAGTGGTTTTCAGCTAATGCAACAATAATTCCATTGACCTCCTTTTCCCTTGATTTCCACAGCAAGATAAATTCATACCTGCATCATTCGGGTAGCCTCTACTCAATACAACGGTTGGAGACATCCCAGAGGAATTTCCTGGCTTGGAAGCCATCCTCTGTTCAGACACTGATTGATTAAGTTCCTCCTAAGATTTCTTAGAATAATCCTGTGTGATCTCTTTCTCTCCAACAGTTTTATAGGAGAGAGAAAATTTTTACAAGCAGTTGAGAGAGAGAGAGAGAGAGAGAGAGAGTGTTTTCTTGGAGTTCGTAGTATCCAGATGGTCAGCATTAACTGCAATGCAGCTCTGCTGGAGTTTGGGCATGGAAGTAATGGGGCAGCTGGATCCCGAGGGGTTTACTTGCAGCAGTGAAAACATTGGATGGCGGCATCCGCTATGGCAGGAGACCTCAACGGCCACTGCCACTGCCTGCTGCTGCCCAATCCAGCA
>NW_015165845.1:282511-292097 GCF_001447785.1 Gekko japonicus | reverse complement strand
AGCAGGATCAGGGCAGGTTGCAACACTCTTAAAATGTACAAAAAGTTAAAATATGAAACAGTTCTTAAAATCTATCAATCACTAAACAATACTCATACAAAGAACATCCCCTCCTTTGATTCCCCCCTCTTCCTGTTCCGCTGCTTCATTCAATAATTTGACATGTCACCAGTAAATCCTTCAAAAGTTTAATTTTGACCTCCCTGGACTGACCCCCCACTCCATAACGTGTTATTTAAAAAAATCTGGGGTGACTTGAGAATGTCTGGAGACCTATAAGCTGATGTTACTAAAACCTCATGTTCTCACTGCTCAGACAGACTGCTGCTGCTCAGAAGCTTTTAAAAAGCCCTGCCTTCTGCTGACCAATCAGCAAATGGCTAGCCAGCCCACAATTACAGAATTTGTGATTGGTTGAGAGGTTTATTGAATATTGTACCCAATACGATTACTTAAACTTGTAATTCTGTTAGTATATTGCATAAGAGTGTTTGCTTAGTTTTGTTTGGTGTATATTGTCATCACCCTATAGTCTCTAAAAAATGAGTGAAGAGAGAGAAGATAGAAAAGAGGAGAAAAAGGGAGAAGAACTAGTATAGAGCAAATGAAGAGGGAAAAAAATTATATACAATACCATAGTAAGAAAAAGATAAACGATATGTGAAAACTCAGATCCACTTTTGATATTGGGACCACTCGGGGGAGAGAAATTGTTGGCCAGACAGGTAGTCCATTACAGGGTACCATCTGTCTGTAAATGTATCAATCCCCTCTTGAAGCTGTCCATGCTTGTAGCTGCCGCCACTTCCTGCTGCCGCATGTTAATTACTCTCTGGAAGTGTCACCACATCTCTAGCAATTAGTCCACTGGTGGACCTCTTGATGGCACCTGGCACCTGGTATTTTTGGCCACTGTGTGACAAAGTATTGAACTGGATGGGCCATTGGTCTGATCCAACATTGGCCTCTCTTATATTCTTATGTACTAGGCATCATGGCATTGCTTGGAGCTGCCAACCTCCAGGTGATGGTTGGACATCTCCTGGAATTACAATGGATCTCCAGACTACATAGATTGCTTATTTATTTATTTGAAACATTTATTCCACTTCTCCTGGAGAAAATGGCTGCTTTGGAAGGTGGGCTCAATGGCATAATACCCTACCAATGTCCCTCTCCTCCTTATAGCCCACTCTCCCAGGCTCCACCCTCAAATCTCCAGCCTTTTTTCAGCCTGGAGCTGGCATTGCCCCAAAGTTCCTGTGGGGAGTAGCCCTCAGCTGGGAACCCTATCCAGCAATGAAGCCAATTAACTGAGTGGGGGTGTCCCCCACTGGAAATTTTTGTGCAGGGGCTGGACAGCCATCTGTTGTGAATACAGTACCATTGGATTTCCTGGATTGAACAGGAAGTTGGACTAGATGGCCTACGAGTCCTTCCAACTCTATGATTGTATGAACCTGAGTTTTATAGATGTTCTGGGATTTTTAGACTAACCAGGGTTTATTGCACCAGATGTAGCTTTAACAAGCCACGGTTTATCGTTGTTAAGTGTTGTGGGGCTTGGATGCAGAATAAGGGAATGCATATAGTAGAGTGATAGGTGTCTCTTGTTTTCCAGTTGCTCTGAGAAATCCATCCATCACTGCTTAACCTACTTTCTGGCCAGGGCGAGCCTGGATCCAGCAACACAGATCAATGTAGGGTATACCTATTTTGGGAGTTACCATTTGGATTCTCTTCCTTCTACACCAACATCATTGGGGGTGGCTCTTAAATGTCACTACAAAAAGAATGTTTTAAAAAATACACAGTGTGAACAAAAAAGGGAAACACAAACTTAACCCTGAAACATATGATCAAGAACTTAAAAAGGTAAGTCAAACGGAACAGAGGGCCAATGATTAAAACTTAATATATGTAATATATAAAAATACATGTATTTATTTGTAAAGAATTTTTTTAAAAAAACATATAGGGGCCCAATTACACCTCATACAAGAATTCCAAAATCATACACACGAGGGCCAATGGCCTTGACCTGACACGTTTCAGCCTGTTTAGGCCTTCTTCAGAGGTCAAACACAATGAGGTTTTAAACAAGCCATGGTTTATTGTTGTTAAGTGTTAGGGCTGCCAAGTGGGGGCGGATGGCGGGTAACCCCATGCTTTGGAGGCCCGATTTCCGCCGCCGCGGAATCGGGCCCCGGGAGGAACTCCGCCCCCCGAAGCGCAGCGTGGTTTTCCCTCCGACTATCAGGGCCACGCCCCCAATGTGATTGACGTCGCGCGTCACTTCCGGGATGTGCTGGCGGCGTGTGCGCGCACATCAGAGGAGAGCTCTTAGAGCCCGGCAATGCTCCCCCACCGGTAAGAAGATTCGACTTGGCAACCCTATTAAGTGTTGTGGGGCTTGGATGCAGAATAAAGGAATGCATATACTAGAGTGACAGGTGTCTCTTGTTTTCCAGTTGCTCTGAGAAATCCATTCATCACTGCTTAATCTACTTTCTGGCCAGGGCTAGCCTGGATCCGGCAACACAGATCAATGTAGGGTATAACTATTTCGGGAGGTACCATTTGGATTCTCTTCCTTCTACACCAACATCATTGGGGGTGGCTCTTAAATGTCACTACAAAAAGAATGTTTTAAAAAATACACATTGTGAACAAAAAAGGGAAACAAACTTAACCCTGAAACCTAGGATCAAGAACCTAAAAAGGTAAGTCAAACAGAACAGAGGGCCAACGATTAAAACTTAATATATGTAATATATAAAAATACATGTATTTATTTGTAAAGAATTAAAAAAAAACACATATAGGGGCCCAATTACACTTCATACAAGAATTCCAAAATCATACACAGAAGGGCCAATGGCTTTGACCTGACACATTTCAGCCTGTTTAGGCCTTCTTCAGAGGTCAAACCCAATGAGGAACAACTTGGCTTATACCATAATACAACACAATTATACAGCATGGGTACAAAATGGACCAGAAAAGAATTGTTCCAAAGTGAAATTAACGAGGCATAGAAACGAGGCCTCCCAAGATCCAATCATATGCCAAATGATATTTCAAATGATTTTTTCACTGATAATTTCTGGTCCACAACGTGCCTTTTAATAATTGTTCAGTTCTAGTGACGGCTCTTTGCTAAAGGGACAGTCTTGCTGAAGACACTTCGGCTCGACTGGCCTGTTTGTCCAATGTGGAGGGTGGAAGGGCATTGTCAACTGTATCCAAAGAAGTGTCCCTGCACACGGAAGCTTATACCCAGGGGTCATTTCCTGCAGGAGCGCACAGGAGCGGAGCTCTGGCAGTAAAGAGCCCAGGGGGGGGGGCACATGCAACAAGCCTCACCCCCTGCTCCCAGCAGCCCTCAGTCAGAGCAAGAAGCAGCCAGGTAAGTTGCAGAGCCCCCCGCCCAGATAGCAATCCAAAACAGTCCAGTGGCACATTTAAGGCCAAAGTTTATTCAGGTACAAGCTCTCCCTCCTCTGTGAGGGCAGATCTGCGCATCCTCCCCATAACTAACAGTCCAAAAGAGTTCAGTGGAGCCTAAGCGTTGGGTGTTGCCTTCTGACACACTTCTGGTGATGTCAGGGGGTGTGGCATATGCAAATAAGTTATGTTAATGAGTTATGCTAATGAGCTCCTGCAACTCTTTTTCTATGAAATGACCCCTGCTTATACCTTGAATAAAACTTGGTTGGTCTTAAAGGTGCCCCTGGACTCGAACTTTGTCTTGCTGCTTGAGACCAACACGGCTGCCCACATGGATCTACCTTCCCTCCATCACCTTTCAGCTCACTATCATTGCTCAGGTCATGCCCCCTTTACTAAACAGGATAAAAAGTACGCAGACGTAGAGTGATTTCAGCAAAGCGTACTTTATTCGATCAGGAACAAGACGACTTTGGCCGGCTCGCAGGCCGGCTTATATTCACCGAGAAACCGCCACCCAAAACACACCCCCCCCCCCCACTTCCCAATAGGTTATTTACAGTGGCCAAGAGTCCCATTGGCTCTTGGCCAGGAACCTAGTCCCCTGATTGGAGCAGGCTAGCATCCGCATATCCCATTGTCTCTCGGAGCGAAGCTCCACGTTTGTCTCTGGACTTGTCTGGACTGGATACATTACACAGGAAAAAACGACTATTTTTCCAGTAGGTAAATACGCACCCACCCATCCACCCACCCTCCCAGGAGGGACCATTTTGTACAGGGAAAAACCAGGGAAGGGAGAAGAGGTTAAGCAACCACTCTTCATCTGCCCTCTGACCTGGACGGCCCAGACCAGCCCAATCTTGTTCCTTGGAAGCTAAGCGGGGCCGGCCCTGTTTAGTTCGTAGATGGGAGACCCCCAAGGAAGCCCAGGGCTTCTATGCAGAGGCAGGCAATGCTAAACCGCCCCCGAACGTCTCTGAGGTCGCCGTAAGTCAGCGCCAATTTGACGGCACTTTCCCCCGACCGTTTCATCAACCCTTGTTGTGCCCTGACTGACAGATCGCCAAGGCTCTGTTTGCTTAAGGAAGAAAGATCGAAAACAAGCACGGAGGAGCAAACTCCGTGCCGCCTCTCATTTGACTCTGAAAAGAAAGCTGGCAGGAAACTCCTTTGTGCCCAGCGGTGCCATTCTGTAGGTGTATTGGCTTGAAGTATGCCCCACTGCAGGAGCTGTGGTGGCTCAAGTGGTTAAGATGCTGAACTGCAGGCTGTGGAAGGTCAGTAGTTCAGCAGTTCGAGACCTGGGTGCTGCATGATGGAGTGAGCTCCCATCTCTAGTTCCAGCTCCTGCCAACCTAGCAGTTCGAAAGCAAGAAATTGCAAGTAGATAAATAGGGACCACTTTGGTGGGAAGGTAACAGCGTTCCGTGCGCCTTGGTGTTTAGTCATGCCGGCCACATGACCATGGAAACGTCTTCAGACAGCGCTGGCTCTTCGGCTTTGAAACAGAGATGAGCACTGCAACCCTGGAGTCGGACTCGACTGGCTTTCGAGCAAGGGAACCTTTACCTTTACCTTTATGCCCCACTGCAGTTTGTTATTGTTGTTGTTGGTTTTTTTAAAATGTTTCTGAGGAAATGAGATAACTTTGCAGTGGTCTTATTCATTTCCTATGGGGAAACTAGCTGCATAGAACAACTTTCGGGCTCACGCTGGGTTTCAGGACCTCTCTAGGACGAGAGAAAAAGGGGAAACCGAGAAGAACTGAAAAACGCAGATTCATGGCTCGGCCCACCATTGGACCACAACAAATGAGAACTGATTGGAAACAGGCCGAAGCTGGCAACGCTTGACGAGTGGAAATGAAGCTCGTCATTCAAGGGGCTGGAGTGGAAAGACCGCAAGCAAATGGGCGGATGGGTTGTGCTCTTTTCTTTTTTATCATCGAAGGCAATTTCCCCACCGTTGTGCTGACATTTGTTTTTATTTTGCTTGGCAGGGGGACGATGGCAGCTTCGCAGTGTGTATTTCTAAATCCATGTTGCTGGTTATATCAGCAAATGTTCACTTTCTGGGTTTGCGAGGGGTGTGTCTCTCTCTCTTGAAATCCAGCTTCAGCCCCCTCCGTGACAGAACTTGGGGTGCATCTTAGGGTTGTCATCTTCCAGGTGGGGGCTGGAGAGCTCCCTAATTACAACTGATCTCCAGACAATGGACACCAGTTCTCCTGGAGATGATGGGTGTTTGGGAGGGTGGACTATATGGCATCCCCCTCTCCTCCCCAAACTCCACCTTCTCCAGGCTTTGCCCCCAAATCTCCAGGTATTTCCCAAGCAGGAGTTGGCAACCCTAGTCCACCTCATACTTTGGTTCTGAACAATGAATTAACTCGCTGCACAAAGAGAGCCAGTTTGGGGTAGTGGTTAGGAGTGCAGACTCTGATTCCCCACTCCTCCACATGCAGCCAGCTGGGTGACCTTGGGTCAGTCACAGTTCTTTCAGAGTTTTTCTCTCATGAGCAGTTCTCTCAGAGCTCTCTCAGACCCACCCACCTCACAGGGTGTCTGTTGTGAGGAGGGGAAGGGAAAGGAGATTGTAAACCACTCTGAGACTCCTTTGGGTAGTGAAGGGCGGGATATAAATCCAATCTCCTCCTCCTTCTTCACAGATTGCATGTGGCATGCTAATGCATTTGTTGCTTATGGAGAGCCCAAATCATATCCATTTTTGATGACTTCACAAAGGCCCGCCTTCACCAGTATGAGCCTACACATGTTCTGATGTCCTGTTACAAGGCCCTGCTTTCTAAACCACTGGTCTCAGAGATCTGGTGGGTAACAATGTAGTTTAGGGACCTTACAGTGGCAGTATTGAGACTACAGAATGTCCCCCCTCCATGAAGCTGTTTGAACTTGCTGAAACTGCATGGGAAAAGGACTTTGGGGTTGTAGTGGACAGCTCATTGAAAATGTCAATTCAGCGTTCAGCAGCAGTCACAGATGCAAGCTCTGTGCTGGGATTATTATAATGCTGCTGTAGAGGTCTATGGTGTGGCCTCAAAAAGGACATTGTGGAGCTGGGAAAAGGATGGAAGAGGGCAACCAAGACGATTAAGGGACTGGAGCATCTATCCTATGAGGAAAGGCTGAAGAGATTGGGACTTCTCAATGTAGAAAAAGAGCCAACTGAGGAAGGAATGATAAGAAATTTATAAAATTATCCATGGGGTAGAGAGAATGGGTAGAGAGAAATTTTTCTGCTTCTCCCCAAATGGGCATCTAATGAAGCTGAGGGGAAATAGATTCAGGGTGGACAAAAAAGGCACTTCTTTATCCAGTGTATGATGAAAATGTGGTGTTCACTGCCAGAGGATGTAGTGATGGCTGTAAGCACAGGCTTTAAAGGGGGGTTAGACAAATTCGTGGAGGAAAGGCCTATCAGTGGCTACTAGCTACGGTGACTAAAGGGAGCACCAAGTTTCAGTGCCTCATCTGGTATGGCCCCAGGAAAAGACGCTTGCAAGGCTACGCACAAGAAGCTGAAGGAATCTTGGTGTATCAAACCACAAGGCGATCTATAAACAGTGACAGAGGCTATCAATATTCAGTGGGCTCCCTCGAGCCCTACAGGAGAAAGCACATGGGTTGTAATCTGGGACAGCATACAAGGCGAACCTTCCGAACCTGGATCATCTGGGACAAGTTGCCTGGTATAATAGCGACGTCACTGACTAAGCCCTCTGTGTGTGTTAATGGCCATCAAGTGGACTCTGTCTCATGGCGACCCTATGAATTAATGTCCTTCCAAACATCCTATAGAGAGCAGCCTTGCTCAGATCTTGCAGACTGAGGGCTGCAGCTTTCTTGACTGAGTCAAATCCATCTCATGTTGGGTCTTCCTCTTTTCCTGCTGCCTTGTGTAACCCCTTCACTTCCCCCCATAAAAGCAAATGGCTGTCATTCATTGTCACTGGGCGTTTCAGTGATGGCAAACAAAGACCACCCTCCGCCAGTGAGATGGCCAGAATCCCAGGGACCCCCATGGGGAGGGGGGGGAGCAATGTGTCTGTCTGCAAGGAGTGCTCAGAGACATGTTGCAAGCCCACAATATCCAGCCTCCCAGCCTCTGCAATACTCATGGTAATTTAGCTAGCAGAGGAACAAAAGCAAGTAGCAAAAGCCATTAATCTTGCAAAGCTGATGAATTCTGGCTTTTCTACATTTTGATACATTGACTGGCACAATGCTCCTGATTTTTTTTTTTTTTAAAAATAGCATCTCATTGTTTTCTGTTGAAGATATATGTATGTATATAGTGGTTTGCCGCAGGAGATGTATCACCCTGCAGTTTACAAGCCTCCCTGGCACATCCAGTCGCTTAAGGTTATGTTTTATGTTAAGCATGTGCAAAGCACTAACTGACTGTTTACAGCTCTGCCTCTTGCTGAAATGGATCCCACGTGTATTTAAGGGAGAGTTGGGTCTCCAGTGCAAAAGTATCTGGCTGATGTAACAGACCCTGAAAACTCTGGGAAGTCACGGACAAGGGGGGAAATAAAGCAAATGTCACAACAGCTCAGAGCTGGACTGGGTGTTTTTAACACTGCAAAGCCCTTGGGGGAGGGGCTAATTTGACGCAGAGAAGTGGCAGGAGGTTGGTGAACGTGAGCACACATGAAGCTCTCTTACACTGAATTGGATCGTCGGTCCGTCAAGGTCAGTATTGTCTACTCAGACTGTCAGCAGCTCTTCAGGGTCTCAGGCGCAGGTCTCCCACATACTACCTGGTACTTTCAACTGGGCATGCCAGGGATTGAACCCGGGACCTTCCTCATGTCAAGCAGATGATCTACCTCTGAGCCATGGCCCTCCCCAAACTTTCTTCTTTGCCTGCTGCTTTCCCCGTACAATCCCCCCCCACGGAACATTAGTTGGGGAAGAGTAGTTGGGGAGAGGGGGTAATGTGGGAATGGTGGCAAGCAGGGTTCTTTTTTGTAGAAAAAGTCCAGCAGGAACTCATTAGCATAATAGGACACACCCAGCAGCAGAAACTCATTAGCCTATTAGGCCACACACCCTGACTGCACCACTCATTAGCATATTAGGCCGCATTCCCATGTTACCAGAAGTGTGGTCATCCAGCCACACCCACCTTTTGCTTCTTATTCTGTTTACCTTGTTTGTTGTCAAAACCCAGGGCTTTTTTTTGTAGCAGGAACTCCTTTGCATGTTAGGCCACACACCCCTAATGTAGCCAATCCGAATGAGTTCCTGCTGTTGGGTGTGGTCTATTATGCTAATGAGTTCCTGCTGGGCGTGGCCAACTCGGGAGCCAGCCGGAACTCCGTTCCTGTGCGTTCCTGCCCAAAAATACCCCTGGCGGCAAGCATGGAAAGAGGTATGTACCCTCCCATAGTTTGCTTCTTCACTTGAAATGGCACCCTCCCCCCTCCACTACTTTGCAGTCATTCATTGGTGACTCAGGTTCCCAGACCTGGGACTCTCCCGGCCATCTCGTTTTACCCTCTTAGCCCAGTTCTTGTAATGCAGTGTGACCTTGCATGAAAAATTCAGATTCATGCAGCGAACGGAGAAACCCAGCGAAACCCAATCAAATGGAGTGAACTGCCAAGAACTGGTTTTGGTCTATTGATTTCCTTCACTATGTTTCCCTCTGGAATTAAAGTAAAACAAATGGTGACCCTATTAAACTAAGCTTGTTATTCCAGTTTGGTCCTGGCATCTGTCAAACAACTTTATTAAGTTGTATGCTAATTTGCTGCTCACCCACTACCAATATGTATGGATTGGCAACTTCCATTTCAATGTAGAAGAATAAGGAGGAGGAGGACAAGGAGGAGGAGATTGGATTTACAACCCATCCTTCACTACTCAAAGGAGTCTCAGAGCAGCTTACAATCTCCTCCCTTCCCCTCCTCACAACCCTGTAAGATAGGGGGGCTGAAAGAGCTCTTTTGAGAACTGCTCTTGGGAGAACAGCTGTGAGAGAACTTGTAACTGATCCAAGCTCACACCAGCAGTTGCATTTGGAGGACTGGGGAATCAAACCCATTTCTGGTGTAATGGTTAAGTGCGTGGACTCTAATCTGGGAGAACCGGGTTTGATTCCCTAC